>NC_081842.1:131653149-131953149 GCF_963259705.1 Myotis daubentonii
TTAGAAAACATAATGCCAAATAAGATAGTGCAAAGAATAAAATATATCTGACTCAAAGACAATAACAATTTATTTTTTTCTGTGTGCATCAAGAATATTATGAAAACTCTTGCTAGATAGATCAGAATTATTATTTATCATGTTCACTAAACATTAAGTGGAATAATTGATAGATCCTAAATTTATTTATTTTTGAATGTTATAAATGACTGCCTCTGGTTGGAGAACATATACCGATTAGACAAGTTTTTGTTTCTAGAAAGTTGCATTTAGGTGGAAAGTACTCATATAGAAAAAACTCACACTGTCACACTGTGGAATGTGCAACAAATATGTGTGTGAAGAGTTATAAGGAAATATTTTTATGAAGGTGATGCTGATGTTGATGAAATAGAACGACCCTCTCATCTCCCAATGAAGTAGGTTATGCAAATGAGTGATGTTGGAAAAATGTCTGCAGAGCCATCAGCCACTGCTTCTTTCAGTGATTTTTAATTTGGGTGGGATCATAGGTGCCTTTTTTGGACCCACATTTAGCCCTGACATTTTTGTGGCTCATTATCAAGAGCTTATTTCTTTTTCTCCACTGTGAAATCTTAGTTTGCAGGTACCACTTGAGTTGCCACACTTATGCTAACACAGGCTGTGTATTCCTCAAAGGGTAATAGGGCTCTGCAATTAAATAGAAATTTGATCTTGCTCTTTCATCTAAGTAATTTTTTTTCCATTCAAAAAGGACATATGAACTCTTTGGGGACCACCTGATTATCATTAACAATTTTCCTAGTTTTATAACTTTAAAGATGTTCCCTTGTATTTTATTGGGGGGAAGAGGGTCTGTATTTTTGGATCTGGACCAAAATAACCGTTAAAAGCATAATGTGAGAGCATTATTATCCTCTTACTAAAATCCATCTACATTGTAAGAGACATCTTTTCTTTAAGTACTTATTGGTTGAGATTCTATTTGCCATCATCACAGTTGATTTAGATCTTTTGATGTTTTAAACACAAGAAATGGTCTGGTAATGTACAACTTCCTTTTTAAATTGAAGAGATGGATAGTTAGTTACTAGCAACAATGAAAACAAGGCTAAGAGATAACTCATATTAAAATCATCAAGAAATTCCACTAGTTGAAATTATTTTGGAATCAATGCATATTTATAGCCATAGAATAATAATACAATTTCACTCAGAGTCCGGGGAGGAGGACACCTTATGCCATCCAGAGCCACACAGGGGTTGCACTCAGGAGCAGAGCAACCCAGGAGAGGCTGTGAGGAGCAGACTCTGTAGGAACAAGAAGGAAGGGTGAGCCCTGGTCCCTGGGGGAGGCTGTGATTGACTTGTTTGAGTAATTCCCAGGCTGGCTGACCCTTGAAACCTGTTAGGCCAGGACTGAATGGAGTGACAGGGGAACTAGCTGGGTGGGTATCCTTTCCCCTGGGGGCAGAGGAGTCAGTCTGGTGAGTGCAGGGGAACTCATGGTTGAGGCTTTGGGGCCTTGTGAGACTAGAAGATGTCAAGGCAACACATGCAATTTTAGAATTTACTATACTGAGATTTATTAGGAGTTTGATTGAGCTGTAACTACTCACCTCACATGGAAGCAAACAACATCTATTAGAATAATAGCTTAAATGTTGTGAAGTGTGACCTCAAAAAAATTAAATAGGAAATTTAAACTTTTTCCATATTTGGTAATTTTTAAAAAAGCAAGTCACTATAGAGAAGGTGGTTGATGTTGCAGTTTATTGTGAAGTGCTTCTCTATGTAAACAAATGGAGTTTTACTTATACTTGTAAATATTTCATATTGTAGGTAATCATGGTATTCTGTGTTTTCTAATTTTAGACAAGATCCATAAAGATTAGACTCCATGACATTGAGAAATTGTAAGAGCCTCCAGGGATGTTTCAGATATAAGAAAGCGCAGTGAGCCTGTCTATATAACTGATCACACCTCAACTGGGCTGCTTATTCAGAAATCAATGCCATGCACAGATATAGTGGCACAATTTCAGATGAAAACGGGATGGATAAAAAACATGCTGTAGCTATTTGGTGGCATTTAGTTTTCAAATCTACATATGACCATTGAAATGGATGTTCCAATATGATATGTTTAAAGAAAGAAAGGAAGCCTGAGTAATTGGTTTATTTGCATAGAGCAATATGTCAGTAGAGTGAAATATTACAATAAAAATTAACAATTGCTTCAAAGTCTTTACCCTAGTATTATAATTATACAGAATTAGCTATCTGAATATTTTTAAAAGGCATCTGGATAGGATGCCTATGGTTTTAATCAGTTCTCTGATTCCACTGGTAGCAGCCAGTAATGTCAATTTTCAATGATTATTAGTCTCTTTTCTCTCCCTATTAATTTCAACAGATTCTAGCTTCCAGAGCTTTTATTGTATTTATTGCAATTGTGGTGAGTTTTTAAATCTTTTATTCATTTAATTTTACATAGATTCCATGTAACCTAACATCTAATTACAGGTATACCCCACTTTGCATAACAAATGTGCTTCTGAGAAATATAAATCGAATGGTATTGTAAATGCACTCAGAAACTAATTATTTGAAGCACACTGTAGTAAATGCTGTAGTAATTCAAGTCTTATGTAAGTTTGTACTACTGTGTATTGAATTTCATTAAAAGTCTTAGTATGAACACAGATAAAAGAAATAATTTATAGTGGACTATAAATGTTCATGAAAATGAAGTGCAGAGTATTTAAATAGGGAAAGAATACTCTCAACTCTAAACTATGTTTAAACACCTGCCTGTATCAAGGAACCTTAAAATCAAGTTCAGGTCTATTGTCTCCCTTCCTTATTTTGAAAATTATCTATCTTTCTAGTTGGGCTTGTTGACATAAGAAATGTCCAAACCTGTACAGAAATTTTATGAGTTTATTTGAGCCAACTGACGAAATGTACCGGGGAGCAAAATCTCAAATGCTCTCAAGAATGGCAGTGTGGCAGCTCATACATTAGTATCAAAGGAGAAGACATGAGGAAGGTGCATGCAATCGATTGGTGGTCAATTAAGGAAGCAGGAAAAAGCATAACAGGAATAAAAGGCAAAATGGGGAAACATATATTTTTTACATTGGTGGGGACAGGATAGTTAACATTTACAGCATGTGTGGAACAAGATAACAATGAGGGGTACCGTGGTCTTATGCTCTGGAGCCTGCGGAAGTGTCTTGGTTGGGTAGGAAAAGAAAATTACTTTGACATTTCAAAGGTATGCTATCCTAAATGCATACGAACAATGGACAGGAATCATTTAAGGAGAGAGTGATCTTTGCTAAGGCAGCTATAGGCCTGGGATGTGACTACACACTCTGATCTGTCCAATTAGAAATTTGTGATCAGACCACTCTGTGTGGTTACTTTTGGTTCCTGAGCTTGTTAGACCTGCCGGGCGGGTGGTTCCCCCAAACCTGTCAGGTCTAATACATGGCCTCTTTTCTGTTCATAGACTTCTAGATAATCCTCTCAGAGCAGGGAATTACTCAAATGAATTTATCTTAAACTCTTTTAATATTCTTTTACAGTTCTAACAGAAACATTTTTAAAAGTCCTTTTTTTACACAAAAAAAGTGCAATCTCTAAAATCGCATCTAAAAGAATTCTTTAAAGAAAATTTTTCTAATTATTATTATTTCATCCCAATTTTATTGACTAAGTTTATATTTTGTTGCAATTAGATTGCAAAATTCCTGAAAAAAGCACTTTTTAGTTTTTTGTTTTACAAAAAGACTGAAATTATTAACATCTTCACAACGCCTTCACAGGGACACCTGATTTAAGGAAGATAGCTATAAAACTCTATGACATCCTACATTTACCTGACAAATAAAATGTAAGAGATAGGAATAGATTAGACTTGCAACCTAAGGGTTAATTTTATTTATGAGTTTTTTAATTTAAATTTTATTTCTAAAGTACATATTCTAATATTCTAAATGAGAATGTATGAAGCCATACAACACATGTTTGTTAATTTCTACCCTGCTATTTGTTAGATTCTGTGAATCACACAATGATGACTATGGCATGGTACCTACCTTCAGAGAGCATAGAGTAAGTCAGTCCACCGAGGAAGGAAAAGCACATGCGGAAATGACAGAGTATTACTACATCTCTGGCAGATGTACATATCGTGCCAGAGAAGGAAGACATTACCTACAGCTGTAGGAAACACCAAAGAGTTCCCACATCTGTGGGGAAAGCATTTTCCGAGGGGACCATCCTGTGGGCGAAGGCTGAAGAGACCCAGGTGGGAACCCTCTGGAGAGCAGGCAGGCAAGAACGGGGAAGTGGTAGGAAATTCAGATCAATGGGGCCTTCAGTGCTAAACTGAACAATTTTAATAATTTTCTATTCATTGGGAAGTTATAGAAGGTTGTTGAGCAGGAGAGGATAATGTTAAAATATGTTTCAAGGAAATTAATCCTATGAGGTATAGCATGAATGAAGAAAGAAGAAGGGAGACTCAGAGCTGAGGAGACAGCGGATATCACAGTCACTCAGATGAGAGGAAATCAGAACTGAATAGGGAAGGCAGATGAGTGTAGGGTCAACTCACTGAGAATCAGAGTGTTAAACAGCCAAGGGGATTCAGTTTATTACAGGAAAGGTGGAGGGAGAATCTAAAAGGCATTTAAGTACCCATTTCCATGCCTGCGAGAGTGAAGGTGATGTGGCATTAACAGAAATGGGAATGACAGGGCTAGCAACAAGCTAGGGAATAGAAGAGTAATCTTACAGATTCATACTCTTGGGTTATGTGCCTTACCCAGTATCTGATGTAAGTGGTTCATACTTTCTGCAAAAAAAAATTATTTTCACAATTTATTATTCAGGCATTTATATAAATATATTTTTGTTCCTTTCTAAAATTATATAAGGATCATTTAACTTGCTAAATTACATTGCTGGAATATTGAAATTCTCAAATATTGAAAACTCATATTATTACCCATCCTAGATATTTACCACCAATCAATGCCCACATTTCTAGCAACTAAACTTTTAATTATAGAAAATAATAAAATGAGTGTAAATCGCATCCTACATTTTGAAACTCGGTAATCTATGTGGTTCCCCATTGTAGAGTTCCTTAAAAGGTATCCTAAGAAGTATACAGATTAAGTTTATCATGCACAGGTGTATATATGATGGACTCAGCAGGTATTTCATTAGAATAGGATCTCTAAATTTTTCTGTAATTTTGATTTCTCTGAAATTTTTTGATGAGTGAAGAATAGAATACACGATTAGAGGTATTGCTTATAAATGTAACATTTGCATGTAGAATTATCTATAAATTTGTTAATAATTAATGATAATGTGTTAAATCTAAACATTGGGCATAAATTTGCATATCACTTTGTGCAAAATAGTAAAGAAAATAGTTTATATTAAATTATTCAGCAAAAGCCCAAGGACCTATTTTAAAGGATTGCCTAAGCATATTTAAGACAACAACAACAAATTAACATTTTAAACACCCTCTGTGAATAACTCCAGCATAATAAAGTAAATCAAAAGTACTGAGATTATATTTATAATTTAAATGGGCTAAAACACAGACCAATCCTCATTGATCGGGATAGACTGTCTTTGCCAATTTCTTTGCCTTTCTTTTTATTTCCTCTTATCCTTTCATTTTCTTCTTTCCCTTTGTTAGTGATAATGTATTGCAGGAAAGATATGCAAACTACAAGGCGTTCCCTAACCTCATCCCTAATCCATAGACCCTGAAGTGCTGCTCAAAGGGTCTACTTTGCACCACTTGACAAAACCCTCTGAGCCACAGGATTGGCCATGATGGGATTTTCTAAGTAATTGTGTAGTGTTAGGACAGTGTTCTTCTGGGCACTGTATTTGATAAAACTGAGTTATGATCCCTATATGGTATGACTGCATGGGGAAAATCTTTGTTTGGAGTTCCTGAGAAGATAAGCTGTTTCACAGCTAACTTCATAAAGAGAATATGGAAACATTAACATATGTCAGGGATCACTTATTCATGTTGGTAATCTTAAATTAAAGTTTTTATTAAAATTTAGGAAAAAAACCGTATTTATTAAGTGCTTAACTGTTTTGTAGTAAATACAAAAAAAAGAAGAATAACAACCCGAAAAGCCTACCTCAACCAAAAAACTTACAATTACTTTTATATGAGTAAAACCCAATGTGTTCCATAGATAATGTATTTCATTACTGAAATGCAGTTGATCTTACTGAACATAATTCAATAAAAGTAATGCCGTTTTTCTACTGTTTCAATTATATTTTAATACTGGAAGAAAAGTCTGAGATTTAGTCAATCAATTCTTCCATGATTAAAACTTAATTCCACATATTAATAGTCATTGTATTCTATTAAGCCTGGTAGAAAAGATTTATAATGCCATTTATTTCTATTCTTAATCATTAGAATAAAATAGAGCATATTATGCTTCTTAAAATACTTGGATTTGAATTAAATACAAAATTACCACTGGGAAAAAGTACAGAAAAAAAGATGTCTTTAAATAATTTACTATAAAATTAACAAAAAGAAAATAATAAAGTAGTGATGGTCTGAGTTTTGGTTGTTTTTTCCTGCCTCTCTCCCTCTCCTCATCTGCCTGTCTGTCAATCTCTCTCTTCTTGAAAATCGTTTCAAACTCTTTATACAATGAGATATAGTATATTCTGGAAGCGGTAAACATAACCTTACTTGGTTATAACTTAGCAACAAATAAAAATTATTTAGACACATCATAGTAGAAAAAAATGAGATTATTGTTGACATATACACTTTTTTAAATTAAACTTTTTATTTTTAAGAATAGAGGCCTGGTGCATGAAATTCATGCACAGGTATAGTCCCTAGACCTGGCCTGTGATCAGGACCATCTTTCCCAGCTGCCCACAGTCAGCCCGCCCCCCAGTTCACCATTGGGGGATTGGTGCCTGACGGCTGGGAGAAGGGCCGAGAGGTTAGATGTTCCTGCCTGCTTGCCAGCCCCGCCCCCACAGTGGGTCACCTTCTGTGTGTGGGGCAACTGGTGGGGGAGCCTTGGTCTGGTGCCCCCCGCATCCCCCACCACCCACCCCCAGTTCCCCATTTGCCATCAGGCGATCAGAGCCTGCCTGCTGGGGAAAAGGACTAAGAGGTGGTCAGTGAGCCTCATAGTGACTGGTCCAGTGATCGTTCTGGTCATTCCACTGTTAGGGTCAATTTGCATATAACCCTTTTATTATATAGGATAGAGGCCTGGTGCACAGGTGGGGGCTGGCTGGCGTGTCCTGATGGGAGCCCCGGATCAGGGTAGGGGTCCCCACTAGGGGGCTGGGCCAGCCTGAGTGAGGAGCCACGGGTGGTTTGCAGGCCGCCCATGCCCCCAATCCTTCTGGTCTCTGGTCTTTCTAGTTGTTCCGCTGTTTTGCTGGGCTTTTATTATATAGGATAGGAGTAGATTCATAAGCAGTATAAGATATAATATATGAAGATTCCATGTGCCCTTTACCCAGTTTACCTTAATGGTAACATGTTATAGCCCTATTGTACACACTCACAGCCAGGATGTTGACATTAATACTGTTAAGATAGAAAACATTTTCGTTACCACAAGGATACTTTTTATTGCTATCCCTACTTTCCTTCCACCCCCTCTTCCTCCTTAATCCCTAGCAACATATATATGATAGTATATATCTTTTATATAATTATATAAATTATTTTATATATTTATTTCTATATTTTATATGTGTGTGTGTGTGAGTGTGTGTGTGTGTAGTTTAAAGACTATTCTTTTAGAGCAGTTTTAGGCTCACAGCAAAGTTAAGAGGATGATACAGATGTTTCCCATTATCCCTGTACCCCAAATGCATGGCCTCCCTCATCTATAATAATAAAAGCATAATATGCTAATTAGACCAGATGGCCTTCTGGACAAAGCCGGGGCTGCAAGGGAAGCCCAGGTTCCAGGTGCCAGAGGGAAGCCGGTGCTGGCAGCCATGGGAAGGAAGGCCTACTCTTGCATAAATCTCATGCATTGGGCCTATAGTTGTCAATATTTACTACCAGAATGGCACATCGGTTACAACTGGTGAACCTACATTGACACATAGTTACTCAAAGGCCATAGATTCCATTATAGTTCAGGTTCACTCTTTTGTAGTACATTCTACGGGTTTAGTGCATAATGATACATACCTTTCATTATGGTATCATACAGGGCACTTTCACTGCTCAGAAAGTCCTTCGTGCTTTGCCTATTCACTCCTCTCCTCTCTACCCTCCAACCACTTGCAATCACTGATATTTTCACTGTCTCCATAGCCATTGGAGAACGTCATATCATACAGTATGGAATCATATATGTAGTATATAGCCTTTTCAGATTGGCTTTTTTATACTTAGTAATATACATTTAAGTGTCCTCCATGTCTTTTTATGGATTGATAGCTCATTTTTTTTTTAGTTATGAGTAATATTCTATTGTCTGGATGTATGAAAATTTATTTATTCATTTACCTACTAGAGGATATCTTGGTTTCCTTTATATTTTGGTGATTATGAATAAAGCTGCTATAAACATTCATGTGCAGGTTTCTGTGTGACGTGAGTTTTAAACTCTTCTGGATAAATACCAAGGAACATGATTGCTGGATCATAGGCAGGAATATGTTTAGTTTTATAAGAAACCATCAAGCTGTCTTCCAAAGGACTGTATCATTTCGCATTCCCACCTGCAATAAATGAGCATTCCTGTTACTCCACATCTTCACCAGCTTTGGTGTTGTCAATGTTCCAGATTTTGGGCATTCTAATAGGTGTGTGGGGGATGTTTATTTATATAATATTTTTATTTCAAGAATGTTATTTCCACAGCATGTGATTCCTCTACCTGAGATCACATTCCTCAATGAGCAACTACAAGCAAAACTTTGTCTTAGGCCTGGCTTCTGGGGGAACCCAGATTAAGAACGAAAAGATGTCCAAAGATGCCTTTAAATTGGAAGATGTCATTGCAAAGTAGGTATTTTATCTTTCAAAATTGTAAATATCCTTTTTAGATTGTTATACAAAATAAACATTACATTTTTAATTTAAACTCCTAGACTCCTGAGTATTTTGGGCTCCAATTAGAGAAATAATAGTGCAAAAAAGAAGCTGTTGAGAAGAGAGATTAAAAGGCTGAAAGACCAATAAATTGATGAGAGCTATGGTAGATTACAGAAATGCTCATCGTAATTCCCTACTTCTCCCTATATCTTGCCCTTTATAACTTTATTTTAAAGCTCTTTTACCAGGATTTGCCTATTTCTCCACTTCCTGGATGTCGGCTGGCCTTGTGACTTGCTTTGGCCAAGGATATTGGTAGACTCTGTGGCAGTTTCAAGCTTAGGCCTTTACGGATCTTGCTACCTGGAAACTCTGGGCCAGTGCCATGTACCTGTGATAGGCAGCTGTGGCTGAGAGACTGTGTAGAACAGGGTTGATCCAATATAGCTCAGCCAGCCACTATTCACAGAAGCAAGACAGAACTGTCTAACTGAGAACAGGACAAATCACTTAATATCAAAATTGTCCATTAAATAATGATTACTGTATTAAGTTTTTGGGTTTTGCTGGTTAAGCAGCTAGCTAATCTATATCACCATAGGTTTACCTCTATTTGAGGTAAGTACAAATTACTAGTATATAGTATCCTCTTGTTATATTGAAACAAGGATCTGGAATAGAAGCGTAGTGATAAAACCAGGATAGAAGAAGTGGATATGTAAACCATGTCAAATGAAAGAGGAATAAAAGAGCCTATATACAATAGCTTCCATTTGCCACATCTGTGCCAATTCTATATACTTTATCTCATTTAATTTTCAAAGGACCCCTCTAAGGATATTGTTTCCTGCACTCCTACATATAAAAGATTAAGCTTTGAAGAAATTAAATAACTTGCACAAGTTTAAGTTAAAATTCAGATTAGGTCTGACTTGAGAGCCCTTGCTCTTCTCCCACACTATAACCAAAGGAATATTAAAAATGTTACCAATAACTCCCACCTTGCTTGATCTTTTTCTGCACCATGGGGTCAGCCTTCCTGAGTTTTAACCTGTGCCTTGGCAACTCTATACTACACAGGTTAGAAACGCATGAAAGGTTATTCTGATTTTCTTGTTAGAGGCTAAGTAGACCATGGTGACAGGAAGCAGCTAGTGAGGAGATTGACAACATAACTATTTTATGACACAAACAGGCAAATCTCCCATTCAATATAGTATATAACCAATGAAAAAAATATACTCTTCTGGAAGAAAATATAAAAAAGAAAGGACAAAATGAAAGATAGGAAATTTTCACATTCAATATACAAAATGAGACATAGGAATTTACACATTTAGTATTTGTGGGAGAGATAAAGAATCCTCAAAATCAGCATTTGGGTAACTATTTTCAACTTATTCATAAACGTGCTCACTTCTGAGTTACACACAACTGTAAAGCCCTATCTACCAGGCCAAGTCTGAATAGTCTAGTATGCCAGGTTGGTAGAATAGCAGAGAACGCAATCTTGTTCAACCCTCATGCCTCACAAATATATATCCAAATATTTGTAGAGCCCAACTTAATAAGTTACAGAGAAATATAATACTAAACTTGTAAGTGTCACATATCTATTACTTCAGTCATAAGCTATACTATATATATTTTATTTTAAAATGGCATAATTACATACAACATTTTATCTTTTGTGGTGGAGGAATATATCAGTTTGAATTGTTTTACTGCATACCAAAAGAGGACAAAAACCCTAAGAAAATAAAAATAATCTAAAAATATAAGAATTTTTATTTCACATAAAAATAAGAGCAAGCACCTTCTATGATATTATTGGGTACCTGGCTCTTTCATTCTATATTGTCATTTTTAGCATGTGGTTTTAAACATCAAGGTTGCCTCATAGTTCAAGGTAACTGCTGGAGATCCAGCTATCGCATCCACATTGAAGGGAGAAGAGAGAAGGGAAAACAAAATAAGCATAAGGAAAAACATGCCTTAAGTGAACTCTCTTTTTAAAAGAGACTTTCCAGCAGTTTTATGTGCCTGCAGAATAACCAATAATCTAAGCTATGGATCAGAAGTTAGTCATTTGTTCAGATCTAGCTGCAAGATGTACAAAGGGGGCACAACTCCACTGTTCAACTACTTAAGAATATGGAAATGGCTTTTAAATGGGCAACTAGTATCTCTAAAAATGGGGACAGAAGTAATTAATATTAATAACTGCAATGTTTCCCATAATTTTATTAAATATTTATCCTTGCTCAGAACTAGATATATCTACATGTACTGATTTGTAAATAATATGTTCATGACATACATATGATTTATAGTTTAAAAAATAAGATTTTATATTTCAAAATTTGTCTAGTTTCTGCATGTTTTGATGTGACTTGGAATAAAAATTAAACTAGCATTTAGGTTTAATAATGCATATGCTGTTAAATGTATTAGCATGATGTTTCAATATCAGAAACTAAGAAAAAATATAAAAAGCTTCTGTGTGTTTGTGATTTGCATTAAGTAAACTAAGAATATTTTTTTCTATTTGTTATTGCCCATTGCTAAAGCAATTGAATCATTAACACATATCTACTATTTAACATATTTAGATTTATAAGAGAGAAATTCAAGTACAAAGGATAAACATGAATTTTAAAATATTGAAAGAAGAAAATCAAGTCTATGAATAAGAAAAATAATAATTACCTGATTGTTATGAACGATCTGAATATGGTTTACTAGAAATTATTCACTCTGTGAAGATAAAAAATACAATGACTCCCACTGGGTAAGAGAAAAGCAATAAGATCTAATTCTTAATCAAATGTTCAAGTTTTTGTGGCTGGGAGCTGGCTTTACAGGAATAGTAAGAAAGTTGTGTGTTTGTGTGTGTTTTTTTCCTCAGGTCTCAAATATTGCTTTAAAGATCTCATAGAGGACACAACTATATTCAACAGTTTCATATTATGTAACTAGAAATTCAAAGCCAGTAACACATATGTTGTCCTCTTTCCAAACAAAGAATAATATCTCTATTGACTGACACAAGGGATTCTTCTGAGCATGGACTGTCTCTTTAGGCTCTAGGAACACCCATTTTTAGTGTCTATATGCAAACTTTAGTTGAAATTATGACCCTAATTGACAGGATTTTTAAATTAGAGCACCCACAGGCCACTTTGCTACATCGTCATTTTCTTCCACATTGAATTAATTTTCAATCAACATTGTTTAAAAAAATGAGCGAGTAGAAACTGACTACCAATACTCTAATGCTATTCAAATCCCGAAGCACAAGGATTAATTATGAACCAATTAAAATAGAGAGTATATGTCAAGAGAAGATAAAGAAGATATGATGAGGTCAAGGTAAAAGTCATTTTTTTTGTTTGTTTTCTTTTATAGCTCAGATATATCACAACTATGAAATTGGGGAGAAAAATAAAACATTAAATTGCTGAGTCTGCGTTATTTTTAAGAAATACAAATTGTCTTTGATGTTACTTACCCACAAAATTATTACAGAAGAGAAGGCATCAGAAGCATTTAAGAAACACCTCCTATAATTTCTACTCAGAATTCAGCATAGTGGATCAGAGTGTAGGCCTTGGAGTGAAGCCACCTGTGCTCAAATCCTGGCTCCATCTGCGTGATAGTAGGCAGGTATTTTAACCTCTCTGGGCTTGGTTTTCTTACTTGCAAAATGTACTTATAACAATTCTATACACATAGCCTTTGTGAGAATTGAATGGGATACTATTTGTGAAATATTTAGAAAAGAATCTGGAATATAGTAAAACTAAATAAATATTATTCTTGCTATTAATTAATTCCAAAATATGTATTTGAAGAGAACTATGAAAAGATATTAGATGAAGCTGAAACACTTGTACTGCCTTTAGGGAGTATAGATTTATTACTATTTTAATGAAATTTTAATTTAATTTATTCTATTTGAGGTAAGTGCAAATTATATAGTATCCTCTTGTTATACTGAGACAAATAAGAAAATAGTCGTGTTATTTTAGCAAGTTCACTTCTATTGTATTTATTTATTAAAGACAAATATTCACACTAAAATGCAAAACTGAGGAACTGCGTCTCAGATAAGGATGTCATGCATGGGGTAAAATGGAGAATGTACCCTGGATTGCAAAAATGTATGGTACAAAAGTCATCATTTTAAAGGAAGGAAATAATTTAAAAGACAGCATGTACTGAGATAAATTGGATTAAAATGAGATGGCAATGTGAAAGAAAACTGCACATGAGTATCAGTTTTTGATAAAAAAAAAAAAAGATTAAATCTTTAAACAATAATAGACTGCAGGAGAGCAACCTCGCTAACATCGTCTTCAGGAGAGTAGAATGGGACCGCACAGTTTGGGGATCTGAGTGTGGGAGAGTCGGCTTTCTGAACCCAATCTTCTTATCTGTATAGCAAAAGTATTTCACTTGGTAATTTATAAGACTTAATATTTCAACTGGAAAAGAAGTAAGAGCAGAAATGTTGATGTGTAAATGTATTCTTGCTTTTTTTCTTGAAAATATAGCAGTCTTGAAGATGCTCTTTTCCGGTTTCCAGCTTCATGAATGACTCCTACCGGGCAGCGAGGCTACTCCCCTCAGCACGAGCTTAAAGGCAGTGGTAGGAAGTAGGGCTGGGAGTGGCAGAGGTATGCCAGGCATGAAGACATGCATGTTAAATCACTATACAGGCACCCCACATCTGGCCATTGATGTATCTGGGTCTGATTTGTAAACAAACTTTGCCCTGGAGTCAGTGAATAAGCCCTGTCTACCTAAGCTTATGTGGTGTAAAGCCAGGAAGGCTTTTCTCTCTGAGTTACTTGGCTTGGTAGTACATTGGTGCCTAATTATAAATCCTGCAATTATATTGCAGCAAAACCATGTTCCCAGCTACCTTTGCCTCTGCTTCTGACACGCTCTTGGTTTATAGGTTATCTGTCTTAGACAGCACTGAGAGAGACCTGTACTCAGTGCCATCTAGCACTCTCCTTATACCTCTTTTCCTAAATCTTCTCTAACAAAATCTCTGAATGTGGGTAAAAGTAAATTTCCATTTTTATATTTTTTCCTTCTGTTGACCTTGTTTTAATTTTGTCAGGCATTGAACAGGTATTTGCTGAATATGTTCTTTCTTCCTGCTAGTATTTGAGTTGTACCAAAGAACTGAGCTAAAGTCTGGAAGATGAGTAGGAGGTAACTAAGTAAACAAGAGAAGAACGAATGCACAGAACTGAAGATATACTGCAAAGTCCCAGCAGTAGGAATATGCATCCAGGTGTGAGAAATGAAAAATTAGATGCCGGGGTATGAGGACTGAGGGCAAGAGGGAGAGCGATATAACATGAAGCTCACAAAATAGTCAGGCAATAGGCTTTTATAGGCCATGTAAATGAGTTTGTCCCTTATTTTAGGGTCATGAGTTTGTTCCTTATTCTAGGGTCAATAGGAAACCATGAAAAAATTTTAAGCAGTAGAGTTACATGATCAAATCTGGGTTTTTAAAATCTCTTTCTGTTTGTTGTGCCGAACAAGTTGCAAGTGGGGAAAGGGTAAGGTTTCAAGGAGGCCAGTTGACTTGTGATTGAAGTTTTTCAGGACAGAAATCAAGTTACTTTGGTCTAGATTTGGGCGATATAGTGGAGAAAGATGATATTTTTGAGGAATACTTTGTAGGATGAATTGTACATTATAAACATCACAGTTAATTTTTTCTTGATCAACAAATTTTAATCATCATCGAACAGATGGATGGGGTGGTCTCTTTATTTTATTTTATCTTATCTAGTTATTTGTTTTGTTGGGAGACATTTCTGGATGCTCCAAAGTTATACTGAGGGTGGAGTGACTACTGACACTATGTATGAGTCATGCCTGCCTTTGTGACTCAGTTGAGGATATTACAGTGCAGTTCTTCTCAATAGTGCCTGTAGTAGCATACGTTATGCTAAAGGCAAAGGGAGGCTGTATAAAACCAAGAAAGTGAGAGAATGAATTAAGCTTTTATAGTGAATTATAAGGGATTAAATGGGTGCTGGCCATCATTACATAATTATTAATTCTTTCTATTGTTGTATTTAATACATAATAGGCCAGTTTTTTAAAATTTTAAAATGAGTGGTCATAAAACTTGTTTTTTTACATCTAATTTGGGAACCTAACTTGTGTTAAATAACTACTTACAGAGTGCTGTAAAATTGAGCCGCAACGGTTATTTTATGTTAAGAGAGTACTCAAAGGCACATTTAGTTTGGCTTTTTATTATATTTTATTTTCTATTTGGTGTTTCATTAATATTAGTGATGTTGCTTTTCTGACAGTTTAATAAGCAGTTATTCTCATGGTGTTTGTTGTTAGAATTCTGACTCTCACACTTGAATGTGAACATTTTAATTAGTTACTAAAAGAAGAAAAAGGTGAATTTCAATAATATTAAATTTTAAATATATAAATATTTAAAATGTTTTTTTTCTGAGTTTGCATGAGGAATAACTAGGGCGCAAGATATGAACCTATGATAAGATATATATTAGAATGCTGTAAACTGTTTAAACATATATAGTATTATAAATGCATTATACTGGAATTCCTAATTGTGTTCTTAGTGTATTTGTAGCATAAAATGACAACCAGGTATTCAAAGTTTTTTTCAAATTTGTGTAATGAATATATAATCACAACAAAACTTCTAGAAAATACCCATTATTGGCTAAGAATTAGTTTCAGTTTAATATCATTCAAGTTTGTGCCAATAAAAAGTTAAAATCTTCTTGTTCTTATAGTTCTTATCTATATATATAAAAGCCTAAGTGAATGTTCAACCGGTAGCTATGATGCACACTGACCACCAGGGGGCAGATGCTCAATGCACAGGCATGGAAACATGGAACAGACTGATGACTCTCAGAGGGAAGGGGGGAGGAGGGTGGGTGGGAAGAGATTAACCAAAGATCTTATGTGCATACTAGAGGCCCAGCGCACGGATTTGCACACTGTTAGGGACCTTCAGCCTGGCCTGGGACAGGCCTCTAGTGCATCTATAAAAATCATAAAAATTACAAATAGCAAATCAAAAATCATAAAACTTAAGGTTGTTCAAAATTATGAAAGCAATAGTATTCGAATTACTAAGATTGATTCATTTGGCAGATGATGCTTTGCTGAGACTAAATCATCTTGTGTAATGGGAACATGGAATTGGGTGTTACGGCAGATTTTCAAGTTTGGCATGCCCATTTAATTTGCCAGAAATGGGTCATTTTCCTCCCCATTTTGATCCATCCAAACCGCTATGGAACCTTTGCTCTGTGTTGTAATGTCCTTTAGCCTTCACTTGGATTCATGCATAAGTTCCATGTTAAGTTCACCTCTGTTTTCACCTTTCTAACCCTTGACAATAAAGGTGGAAATATATGTTGTGAATAAGATCCTAAATGCAGACAAAAATGAAAATTAAATGGGTATGGTGAATTAAAAGTCAAGTGAAGAAAATCTTTCAAGAAATTGAGAGTGACGAACTGTATTGCCTAGCAGGATAAGTGCTGGGAATTGGCTGCTGATTTTAGAATGTAGGCATTATCATGAAAACCTTGAGCAGTTTTGGTAGAGAAAACTGGAGTGATAAAACTGGGGTGGGTGAATTGTGTACAATAGGGAATAAAAACAGGCAATTTAGGGATGGGAAAAATAGACAATTCCTTTGAGAAATTTACAGTGAAAGGAGAAGAGAATGACATGGTTACCTAAGAGGAAATAGGGGGATTAGGTTGTTTTTTGAAAATGTTAATAATGGCATGTTTGTATGTTAATTGGAATTATTCAGGATAAAGGAAAAACTTGATTATGAAGGGGAAAGAGAGGGTAGAATTACTAGAGCAGAGGTTATCTAGAGTACAAATGAAGGAACAGACATTTCACCCATGGCAGCAGAAGGAAAAGCAAAGGATATGCTAACATCTTCTAGTTGGTGTGTAAATTGGGGTCACTTCTATCTTCTCCTTATTCTTCATCCACAATATAATCAATCCTGTCTCAAACTAGATCATGAATCAGTCTACTTCATTCTAGCTAGGATCATTATAACTTACTTGGATTCTAACAAGTTATTGTCTCCTATCTTGCTCAGCTTCAGTTGAGTGATTTCATTACAGCTAGAATAAACTTGCCAAATCATAATTCTGATTATGTCTCTTCATTGCTTAAAGCCCTTTAACATTAAAACAGTAACATGATGTAGCAGTATTTTTAATGCCCAGCCCACCATGTATTTTTTTTTAAACTCATCAGAATTCCTGAATTTGTGGATAGTTTTTGGCAAGCTGGTGGCTTCCCCTATCACGCAAATGATCTATTTCTGCTAATCCCTACATGAGGGCTTTCCCTAGTACAATGGCAACTAGCTCAATGCTCAGTGGCCACTGTAGGGCCACCCTTAAACAATGAATAAATGCCCCAGCCATTGCAGCTCCAATACCTTCTGTGGGATGATTCTCAGACCTGTTGCCCATAGCCATAACCACCAAATTAACAGACCTTTTTTAAATTTATTATTTCCTTATATCACTTCCTCCTCTTTCTCACTTGTGTATCCTGAAATCAACTCTTCAATAAACTACCCATATCCAGGGTCTTGTCTCAGGGTCTGTGCTTGGAGAAACACAAACTATGAAATATGACTTATAATATAATTGATGATCTACCCTTTACTTCCCTCTGCAGGTTATTTTCCTCAATCAACAGTCACTTCATTCCCACACTAACCTTATTTTCTGGCCATACTAATTTCTTGAGTGTATCATTGTCTTTTTAACTTTATAAGCCTTTGCATACTTTTGCCTATACCTTAAAGGTTACCCCATTTCCCTGTGGCTAACCAAGCACCTTGTTCAAACAGGTGTTCAGTAGTGAATGCTCATTGAAATAATGGAGTCTGAAATTTATTCCTGATCATGAAATTCCAGAGAAATCTTTTCTTTTTTTCAATTTATTTAATACAATGTGTTATGGGAAGCTTGCTAAAATTCTGACAAAATATAAAAGCAGAATAGTAACATATATTAATTTAAAAAATTCCAAATATATGTTTTTCTTCTTTTTAATAGGTTTTCAATTAACCAGGTGCAAACTATCAATTATTTTCATTTGGAAGCAATAGGACATCAGCTGTCCAGAGAATAAATTTGTTTGAATAACACAATTTTTATAAGCCAATATTAACTTAACTTTTCTTTTTATAATAAGTCAAGTTCTTTTTTATGGTGGATTATCACATCATTGTGCTTAATATGGCCTTTCTGCCAAAAATGTCCCCTAAAAGTAGAATTTGCTTGGCTTTAAACAAACTTTTAAGTTGTGCTAGCAAGAGCCAAACTAATGATAGAATTAGATTCATTATGCTTTTATTTTACTGTAATAGTCTTAGCAAGAGTTATATCTGATCCAGAGCATATAATTAGAGTATTTGAAGTAATCCATGCTTTAACATGATTTGAGACAATAAATACCAGTTATAATAAACATGTTACTGCTATTCCTTTTATTGCTATTCCTTTTCTCTTTCTCACAACTAAGCACTCACTAGTAACTTTGGGGTTGTTGTTTTTTTCCCTACAATGTTTTAATTTTGATAAGATTAACAAAAATATAGACTTCCTGTTGAGTAGTAATATCTATTAACCTGATGACATTTGGAAGAACATATGGTCTTCTAGTTCTAGGCCAACATTTATTAGTGGCATTACTTATATTATAAATTCACATATTTCATATTTCATATATAGGAAAATTTTCATTTTCATATTCACTTATTTACAACTTAAGTCTGGAGAATTCTCACTTATTGCTCAGAACTCAAAGGAACATTCCATGCTTGCCCACACTGCTATAGCAGACCTGTGTTTCCATGCACCATGGCTTTCTTCTTCACAGTTCATTTTGACATTAGTAATTATGTCTTTAATGTATCTCTTCTCCACTAGGCTACAAACTAAATGAGAATCCAAACTGCATCTTTTTTTTTTTTTTTTTTTTTTTTTTTTTTTTTTTACCATTCATCCCTAGCTCTTAACACAGGATGCATCTGTTTATTTTTCCAATATACATAGGCCTTCAATTGGTTATTTCATTCATTCATACTTTCGTGCATTTAAATTTACTTAAAATTAATTTATTTTATAAAGTTTTATTAAACTACTTGCTATTGGATTAGGCCAGTACATTAGACACAAAAGACAGAATTCCTTAATGTAAGAAAGAATCGAGGTAAAAGACAATCCTATATAATAAAGAGGTAATATGCAAATTGACCATCACACCCTCGCACAAGATGGCAGCCCCCATGTGGTCACAAGATGGCTGCCACAAGATGGTCGGCAGGGAAGGGCATGTGGGAGGGACCAGGCCTTCAGGGGAGAGTAGTTGGGGACAACCAAGCCTGTAGGAGAGGGCAGTTGGGGATGATCGTGCCGGCAGGGGAGCAGTTAGGCATTGATCAGGCTGGCAGGGGAGTGGTTAGGGGGTGATCAAGCTGGCAGGCAGAAGCAGTTAGGGGCAATCAGACAGGCAGGCAGTTGAGCAGTTGGGAGCCAGCAGTCCCGGATTGTGAGAGGGATCTTACTGCCAGTTTAGGCCCAATCCCACAATCAGGCCTAAACCAGCAGTTGGACATCCCCTGAGGGGTTCCTGATTGGAGAGGGTGCAGGCTGGGCTGAGGGATACCTCCCCCCCAGTGCACAAATTTTGAACACCAGGACTCTAGTCTATAATAATAATAAAAGCGTAATATGTTAATTAGACCGGACAGCTGAACAACCTTCCAGATGACCTTCTGGACAAAGCTGGGGCTGTGAGGGCTGAGGCAAGCCATCGCAGCTGCGAGGGCCAAGCCCCTTACACAAATTTCATGCATCGGGCCTCTAGTTAAAATATAGTAGAGTAAATAAGTAAGAAAAAAGATAAATGAAAAAAATAAAAAAGACCTGTCCCTAACTTCTTGTTTCTCCCTTCTAGTTCTAATATATTATTTAAAGTCTTTATTGTTACAATATAGTTCATGGTTCAAAATAAAGGAATAGTAACTACTATACTAGTTTACATAGGAAAAATAAGGAGTACTTTGCTGAGATATTTCAGAAATATTCAGAATAGTGGTATCATTGTCCAGCCTACTATTATGGGCAGGGGTCTCCAAAGTGATTTTATCCTAAGTTAGTGGCACTCAAAGTGTGCTCTAGAGACCACCACCCAGGGAGTTGATAGAAATGCAAATACTAGGCCCCTCCTCAGGTTACTGAATCAGAGACTCCAGAGTTGGGGCTCAGCAATCTGTTTTAAGAAGCCCACCTGGGGACTCTGACACTCACTGTCTCATGTTGGGGATCACTGGTTTAGACGACACATCCCCTCATCTTTCCCAATATAGATTTCTTCCATCTGCAGGTACTACCTAATTCAGAGTCAAATCTGACTCAGTTCCAGTTCCTGAAACATGGGATCTTGTCTAACAGTTGCACAGCCCATTGAATGGTGTGATTTTAGATCACTAGCTGGCCTCTTCACAGGCAAGCCTGGAGCCAGAAAAGGCCTCCATGTCCTGTCTGACCTCCCTCCCCTGGCTTCCTGTTTTTCCCTCTATTTTATGTTATCAAGTTCTCATAGGTGAGCCTGTTTATGTCATATATAGACTTCATTAATAGTAAGGAGAGTAGAATTCACTAGTTGAAATGGAAAGCAATAGGAATTTAGGACAAATTTAGCAGATAATTGTTAGTAGTAAAGATTTTCAGCAAATAGCATGATGGTGATGTCAGTGACATGGGTTTGAACCCATTAAAGGCTGTTCTTCTTCTTTGTCAATTTCAGAGTTATTGACTATAATTTTAACCCATTGTGTCTTGAGAATGTGTAACTATAATCAAAATGAAATAAATGAATCTATGTACATTAACATAGATTTCTTCCTGGAGTAACCATTCCATGCACACACACATATACATACATATACACAGACTCTATTCTTATTATTTAATACATACTGGTTTTTAAAATATATTTGTCAGTTGTTTCAATATTTTTAAAACTGTTTACTTTGTAATGGGTGGCCTAAAAATCTTAGTTTGCAACTCTGGAAATTCCGACTTTTCCCTTATTGCACAATTGTGGTTTTGCAGAGAAGAAAGGCTTGCTATATTTTAACTCAAAACAAATAAATGTATCTTATTGTTCTTTTTTGGACACCTTTTCAAAAGCACATTTGATAGGAGTTAAAATGGATTTTGAAAATTAGAATAGTAAAAGTTTTTCAATGAAAAACATCTTGTTTCGTCCTTATGTGAGCTCTTTTTTATTTACCAGGGCATTATTTAAAGTTAAAATATTAGTATCAATACTCTCTATAGAACACAAGTGCTACCATGTAGAGAGGTGGATTTCCTAGTAAATTTCAGAGAATATCAATTTATGATATGTGTGAGAAATGCCAACTTCATGCAAAACACAGTTCTAAATACTATTTATTTATTTATTTATTTATTTATTTATTTATTTATTTATTTATTTATTTATTTATATTGATTTCAGAGAGGAAGGGAGAGGGAGAGAGAGATAGAAACATCAATGATGAGAGAGAATCATTGATTGGCTGCCTCCTGCATGCCCCCTACTAGGAATCGAGGCTGTAAACCTGGGCATGTTCCCTTAACTGGAATGGAACCTGGGACCCTTCTGTCCGCAGGCCAACACTCTATCCACTGAGCCAAACCAGCTAGGGTCAAAACACAGTTCTAGATTCTGCGGTGGAATTGGAGGTAGAACTTAAACTAAATGAAAACACACACATGAAAAGCCAAGTTATGATATCAATATTAATGATAGTTTACTTTTGTATTGCTTATTTAAATTGTGTTATTTCAACCAATGATGCAGGAAGAGAAATAATTATTATTCTTATGTTAAAGTAGTAAAACTGACACTGAGATTTGTAAAAGAGTGCCTTACTCAAAGTCATAAATACCTCTGGTAATTGGCAGAGCCATGATGAAGGCGAGCTCTATGGGCTCCAAATAGAGAACTTCTTTTATGACTCCACGATGCCCTTCATAAAGAACAGAACAAAACATAAGCAACAACAACAACCAAGAGCTGGTGCTTGTTGAAATTGTGAGTGAGTAATAGAGTTATACCGCAAAATACTTTTATGTGGCGGTGATGGTTGGGAATTCCCTCTTTGAAGGATATGATGGTGCAGCTGGTTTGGGGCCAGCTGATCTAAAAGTGGGAGAGTCTTTGCTCAACTTGTGTAGCTCAGTGGTTGAGGATCGACCCATGAACCAGGAGATCATGATTCGATTCCCTGTCAGGGCACATGCCCAGGTTGCAGGCTCAATCCCCAGTGTGGGGCATGCAGGAGGCAGACGCTCAACGATATTCTTTCATCTCTCTTTATCTCTCCCATCCTCTCTGGAAAAAAAAATGTAAAAAGAAAGAAAAATAAAAGTGGAAGAGCCCAGTCTTAGGAAATGATCTCACCAGTGGTGAAAGGAGGAAATTGATTGGGGAGGCTCAAATGAACCAATAGTCTGCAATGAGTGAATGCAGCCTTAACTGCTGATGGCTAACTGACATTGCCTAGTCCTGGCCATCTATTAATGGAGACTCTTGTTAGCCAAGGTCTAGTATGGTTAAAACTTGAGGGGCACATTAATGCTAAGGAAGTCCAGTAGTTTAAGCAGCTTTGTTTTCCTATAGTTAAAACAATGAAGCAAAGATTCTCAGTCAAGATCTCTTGGGTCTATTGTCCCTAAATATTATTTGGTGGTTCTAATTATTTTAAAATAAAGACAATAATATTTGTACCTCACATGAGGTTGAATAGTGTGGTTTTGGTCCATATACATTTTATATGACTCTGTTCAGTGAAAAGTAGTGTTGTTGGTGAACATACAAATGGTCATATTCTATTATAATTAAAATCAGACTAAAATGAGTTCATGAGTAATCTCATGATGGCCAAAGTGCTGTGTTCCTTTTTTTTTTTCCCCCCTTTCTTCGGAGCACCAGGCATTAGACAGTAGATGGCAGTGTGAGATGGGGAATTTAAGCCTTGGCAGTGATTTGCTTGAAACTAGCCCAGTAAAAATGGCTTTTTGACTTGGAAGCATTTATTAAATGAACCTTCCGTCAGACTTTGTCTGGCAGCCAGGATCCTGTCCTGGAAGCTCTGGCAACCCACAGGTGCAGCTGTGTAAGTGCTTTGTTTGAACTGGGCTGCTGTCCTGCTCAGAAGCAAGGAGGGGGTCATTTGTGCACAATTCATACTCACAGAACCAAGCAAACTGCCACTCAACTGTCTTTGCCTCCTGTGCCTCCTGGTGAAGTTAGTGCCTCTGATCCTTGCCTTTCTGAGAAATTCATTATGTTTAAATGTATAAGTAGAAGCTTTGATATGTACCACAGGTTAATGGTGCTTCAGGTTTTTAGCGAATTTTCACCTTTCTTTCTGCCCAGGACCTCTGGAAAATCTGAGGCAGGGAGTGAGGTGATTTCAAACTGAGAAGGAAACTACTATATGGGCAAATTTCTCAGCCTGTCTGAAAGGATACCACTCCTTATGTTTGTCAAATGGTAGATCCTATTCAGAATTTTTTAGACATCATGGAAAATGACAGTGTTTAAGTTGGTTTGCCTTTCTTTTCTACTGCAGACTCTTAGAATTAGTTATGTAAACTTGTATACATATAAAATATTTAAAACAAGAAAGTGTATTTTAAGCAGGGAAGGAATAGCTAAAACATTTTACTTAGTGGAGAAGGAGTCAATAATTCTGAGGAATCTTTGCTCTACTTGCAGTGATTGTAGCATTAAAATAAGGCACGTTTTCAGAATATTAACATTATAGTAATTATTCTGCTTTGTGGAATTTTGTGAAAACTGCATTTCCAAATTTTAGGTGTAAATCCTAGACTAGCTAATTTCAGCTCTTCTTTGAGGTATTATTCATTACTTGACCTTGCTAAAATTCACTTTTACCAACTGCAAAATGGAGACAATAAAATAAAATTCTTCACAGAGTCTGCCACCCGGGAAGCATTAGCTATTATAATACAGCCTGACACAATAAATGTTCCATTATTGATATTAGATATTGATGACTGTAGATATATTTTCCAACAAATTTACTTTTTCCCCACGTCCCCCTCACATTAAAAAATATAGTGAATATTAATAATACCATAAACCAAACAAAATTAGGTGGATAAATCTGCCTAAAATAGAATGCACACCAAAGGAAGTGCAGGAAAATTTAGGACCATCTATAAGAACACTAATTTCACCAATTTGTTGAAGAAGAGAAAAATAAGATGTTATATAAGTCTTCCTGTGTGTGGGTTTGTGTGTGCTTGCATCTTTTAATTCATTACTTAACCAATGATTTGAATAATCAGTGAGGAGGGTACATTTTCAGGAAAAACTGGGAAATAAAGGCATTAAAATAAAGTATTTGCCAGAAGTCACATAAACCTCTTTCTTTTAATAGGTAGAGTTTTTTTTATCATGCGAGAATGGTGGTCAGAACATAAAGAATTAGTGTTTGGGTATTAAAATAATAATCACTTTCATAAACCTAAAACCTTCTTTTGTAAAAGATTTTTAGAGAGCAGAACTTGTTTATTAGGACAAAAGTAAGTTTAGAGGAGTTGACCCAGAAGTATCAAGATCTTTCCTGTCACGGCCCAGTGGCTCTGGTTGCAGCTTGTACAGGAAGCAACAGATTGGTCTCTCTCTCTCTCTCTCTCTCTCTCTCTCTCTCTCTCTCTCTCTCTCTTCATTCCTTTCTCTCTCTCTAAGATCAATAAAACATATCCTCAGATGAGGATTAAAAAAAAAAAAGATCTTTCCTTCCACCCTGAGAGGACACAGCAAGAAGGCGCCAGCTGTGACCCAGAAAGAAAGTTCTCACCAAAAGTTGACCATGTTGACACCTGCATCTCAAACTTCAGCCTCCACAACTATAAGCAATACACTTTTGTTGAAAAAAAAGTCTTTCCTAACTCGGCTACTTTTTACTTTCTAATATTTTCCTCAAGTTCTTTATTTTATTTTGTTTAGTTTAAAATAACCTTTCCAAGGCAATATGTCTGAGTTCCTCTGGCTCTTCCATTCCCAAGATTTGAGATCTTGGGCAAATTGCTGAATGTCTGTCTGTCTTCACATATAAAAATAAGAAATAGTAATACCTCAGGTTCTTATGAGATGAAATTAGCAAATACATAAACGTGTTCTAGCTCAGTATTGGGACAGTGTAAATGCTCATTCAGTAAAAATCAGAGATAACAGTATCATTTGATATGACTGTTATAGAATTAGAAAACTATAAAATAATGGCTGAAAAAATTTAGAATTAACTTACAGATAAATAAACTAATGGCTAGAAAGGTTAAGTAAACATTAATAATACTGATTGTATTAGGGTTTTTTCAGAGAAACAGAGCCATTAGGAGACATTGATAGATGAGAGATAGATAAATAATAGATTTATTATAAGAAATTGATTATGAAGACTGAGAAGTCCTAAGCTTGGCAATTGGTATGGTGCAGGTTACAGTCTGAAATCCTCCAGGCTTGATACAAAGGAGGAGTCATGTTTCTGTTTGAGTCTGAAGTCAATATGGTCAACAGGAGAGGTGTTCTATTAACACCTTTAACTGATTGAATAAGTCCCACCACATCATGGAGGGCCATCTGATTTACCAAGTCTATCAATTCAATTATTAATTTTACCCAGACCCACCCACACAGATACACAGCACACACAAACACAGAATAATGTTTGACTAAATATCTGGGCACCCACGCCCAGTCAAATTGACACAAAATTAACCATCACACTGATATAAACCTAATTTGTAATGATATTTAAACTTCTAAAGCAATCACATCAAGGAAAATTCAATAGAGTCTAGTTGTTCTATTTGCTGAAGTATAACATTTGAATTTTGTCTTCAAGAAGTTAGACTATTTTCTTTTAAAGATAAATTCACATTCCTATGCTTTGAAAATGTTGCTTTGTTAATAGCTTCCCTAGGGTTTTGTTTTTGTTAAATGGTTTTGAAGCAAAGCAGTTCAACCTGTACAAGGCCAGCCATAAATTTGTATATATGGGCTTTCTCTAAACTTTTCTCTTTTTGGAATTCTCATTTTGGTATTGTCTCTGATTCAAGTGACATAAGAGGAGAGGTTAGAGTTTCCCCCAACCAGTAAGCAATTCAGTTCTGACACCACCTATCTAGAGAGCATCAGATCCTAGAGGTCAGGGGACTTAGTTGCATAAAGCTTTCTTTCACTTCGCAGCCAATTGCAAGCCCTGCTTGTTACCTGTGCTTCTTACCAACTGGCTACAGATTAGAGGTTTCCACAAGCCACTTGTTGGAATTTCAGCACCAGTTAGTCCAGGTTGTTATCTGTACTTTTGACTGGTTATAAGTCAGAAGTTTCCATGATCCCCACTTTGGGTTTGATTAATTTGATAGAGGCTCCCCAAATTCAAGGAACCTGTTTACTCACTAGATTACCAATTAATTACAAAGGATAGTAAAGGATACACATCAACAACCAGATGAAAAGGTGCATGGGAAAGGTTTGTACAGAGCTCCCATGCTGTCTCTGGGTCTACCAGCCTCCCAGCACTTCAACCTGTCTACCTACTGGAAAGCTTTTCAAACTCTATCCTCTTTGATTTTTATGGAGGATTTATTATGTAGCCATGATTGATTAAATCATTGTCATTGGTGATTGATTCAACCTCCAGTCCTGCTTCCTTCCCGGAGTGTGTGTGTGTGTGTGTGTGTGTGTGTGTGTGTGTGTGTGTGTGTGTATGTGTGTGTGTGTGGAGGGTGACACTGAAAGTTCCAATCTTTTAATTACTTGTTTGATTCTCCTGGCAACCAGCTCTCATCCCTAGACAAAAGTCACCTCCTTAACATAACAAAGACACCTTTATGGTTCCCATTGTTTATTACATTCCAAGGTTTTCAGGAGCTTTAAGTCAGAAACTGGATGAAGATCACAATATCATACCTGCCATAGGGAAAACTCAGAATTGGTTGAGAGAATGCTGAGAGTCTGAGAAACTATGAATCTCTGAGAATAAATTTTGTTGAGAAGAAAAAATTGATTGATTGATTGATTAGTTAATTAATTAATGGTTACTTTTGGTCTTTGAGTTTGTAAGGCCACCATGCAGGCCTCCCCTGAACTTGTCAGGTTTAGTATGTGGCCTTTTTTTTTGTCCACAGAGGGATGCACAGTGCAAGGTATGGGAAAGAGCACAAAGCTTCCTCTCCATGTGCATGTCTCTCCCCAAACCTCCACGTGTTCATAGACTCAGATGCTCTCTGAACCCAGTCTTTTTGGATTTTGATGGAGGCTTCATGGCATAGGCCTGTTTGGTTAAATCATTGGTCAGTAACAATTGATTCAATCTCCAACTCCTTCTGCCTCCCGGGAGGTCAGGATGTGGGACTGAAAGTTCTAACTCTCTCTCTCCCTCTCTCTCTTGTCATTGACACTGTTACAGATAAGAAAAGAAAATTTATTTTGAGAGTGAGACTTGTCTTCTAGTATTTGAAAATCTATTATGTAAAAGAAGTAGACCTGTTTGGAGAATAATTTCCAGATGGCTTATCTAGGATCAGTGTGTGGATACTATAAGGAGTTATATTTTGATTTAATATATAAAGGATTTTCTGAACTTTTTGACAATTTGATTTAACTGACAATAGAATAAGTTAACAGGATGAAATAAGCTTCCATTTACTCATGATATTCACACCAAGTGAGAGGGCCATTGATCCTAGAGAATAGACTCATTTTTTCAATGACAGAGTGAGCTATGTGATATTGAAGGCTTATGCGTTTATTAGGAAGTTGGTGGACCAGTGGATTATTTTGATTGAAGGGAGCAGAGTACCAGTCTATTAACATGTATGTTTGAAAGCAGCGGGCCTGTTTCAAATCAACTTGGAACATCAATTAAAGAAAAAAAAATCTCTTTGGCATTTTCTCAATGTCATTTCCAAGTCAAAGCAGATTATTCATAGTTTCCTTTAATGTCTGCTATTCTGTTTATGAGGAATGACTCAGGGGAAGTTTTTATTTAATTCAAAACAAACAAATTTCTTACATGTTGAATAGCCATGATACTTAGATGTTTCCTGAGAATGTTTACTGCTTGTCAGGTGTTGTATTACCTGAACTTTTGGTGACTCAGGAGAAGGAACAGACACCAGGTCATGAACTCTGGCTACTGACTTTTAGATCACTTCACGAGCTAATTATAAATTTGCTGAGGAAAAAGAAATCTTTAACAAACAACTGGTAGTTCAGCAAGCCATTAAATTTCAGAGTGGACTCTCATGACTGAGTATTGATAAGAGGATGCTTACACCTCTGTGTCTGAAGCTTCTCTTGCAGGAGGCTCAGAATCACAGGGTTGCATTATTTTTCTAAAGAAATTATGGACTAGGAATTCTGAAGCATTAAGTTTGAACCAGATTCTCTGTTTCCTGTTTTTCTCATTTAAGATCTTATTTCAGAGGCTACTCCCATCTTGGCTGAAGGGAATGAAAACTAGAGAAACTGATGTTATTAAATCATGTGGACACTTCAGAGATGGTGACTCTAAACGCCCTTTCTTTGGTCTTCTCCACGCACACTGCTGATTGTAAAACCTGGTCAGCCAGCTAAGGCTCAAATACTGTAGTTGTTTACTTTTATTATTAGAGGGTAGAGAGCTCAACAGAAACAGAGGCAGGGAAGTGGACTGGCATCATGGATTAAGGCTGTCTGACTTAGCAAAAGTCCCCATCTTCTTTAGTGCTGTGGGCAAGCTCAGAATTTTTAAGTGAGGAAATTTTAAATTCTCAAATTCTTCCTTTTTAAATTCTAATCAGGACATAAAGAGAGAAAAAAAAAACCTTTTAATTTTTTTACATTAAAAAAAATTGAACAAGTCTTCTGTTAGGATTATTTATTTATTTATTTATCCAAAATTAGTAACTATAAACTCTCAGACTACCAAGAATGGGGGACTATGACTGTGCAATTATATGAAAGGGTTATGGGTGGAGTGATGGGAAACATATTCTGGGAAAAATATTAGCAAATCATGAATCTTTTATAGTTTGTATTTCCTGAATAGTCTTCTATAAGTATAATCTTCACTCACTGGTTCCTACAAAAACCTGCTATATTGTTCAGGTGTTTATGAATACTTGGAGGTCTGGGTGTGGCTTTCTATTCCAGAAGTGGTTGGTAATGACTCTAAAAATAGGGGGAGGAAGCATTCTTTCATAAGCACAGTTTCTCTAAACCTTAAAATTGTTCCCAGCTAGTGTATTGGATAGAGCTGTAAACATGGACTCAGTCTGCAGGGTTGCCAGGTGCCCTCTGCCACCAGCAGCCAGCTGCACAGGGTCTCCATCACTACCTCTCTGGGCTGGTGTTTTCCCCAGTGAAAATTCTAAAGTGAACCTAGGTAATTTAATCTTCCTGCAAACTCTAACATCTCTGTTTCTATACTGACAGTATTTTTGTAGAACAATAAAGCTGCTGCTTGAGAACAGAATGTATTACATAGCATTTAAAAACAAAAGACTGTGATTACACCTAAGTAAAATTTTAAACAATGTCTTCCCAAGTAGCTAAGTAATACCACAATAATTTGCCTTAGTGGGTGGGAAGAAATCAACCAAAGACCTTGTATGCATATATGCATGACCCATGGGCACAGATAATAGGGTGATGAAGACCTGGGATGGGGGGCAGGGGCGGGTTAGAGGGGATCAATGGGGGATAGAGGGGGCATATGTAATACTTTCAACAATAAAGATTTATTTTTAAAAAAATAATTTACCTTTGGAGATACATTTTCACAAATTTGCTTTGTGGGTTTTCTTATTTATTTGTTTTGTTTTGTATTTTTAATACAAGACATTGGTAAGAAAATGAAAGTCAATGTCCTTTCAGATAATGTTATTTGTTGAAGTTATAATTGAGGCCTGACCGTTTCTTAAGGTTCTCTGCTTCAGCCACTTTTAGAAAGTTTTGTTTGCTTGTTTATTTCAGGTTTATCCTCCTAGGCTGTTCATCCTGGAGAAGAAACATTAGAAGGGAACAGATGATTATCCAGATAAAAATCTCCCCCTTGTCCTCCTAAATGTTTTCATATCTTTTTACTTTTTCAAATACACCAGTGACGCACCCTGAACCTCTGTCTTTTTTTCCATTCCAAGACTGAAAGCACCACTTGGTGTTGGTTCAAGTTAGCCACAAACACATGTACAGTAAGTCCTTGCTTAACGTCTTTGATAGGTTCTTGAAAACTACAACTTTAAGCAAAACAATGTGTAAAAAAAGAATTTTATCATAGGCTAATTGATATAAACAAGAGTTAAATTTCTATGGCCTATTTCTGGTCATGAAAAACATCACCAAACTTTTAAATAAACACTCAAAACACTTCTATTTTTTAAATTAATTTATTGGGGTGACATTGGTTAATAGGATCACATAGGTTTCAGGTGTGGACTTCTACATGACCAGATCTGTAAGTTGTACTTGTGCCCACCTCCCAAAGTCAAATCATTTTCCATCACCATCTATTATGCCCTTCACCAAAATACTTCCAGTGTTAAACAGCGAAATAAATGTGAGCTACACATCCATTTAAGAACATTTAATTAAAACAAGTGAGATACTTTTTTTCAATCCCCATATTCAAATTCAGGGTGGTGGGTGATCAGAGTCTCTCTTGGGGTTGCAAGGGGTGGCACTTGGAAGGGCCACTCACACACACACCCACTCAGATTGGACAATGTGGACACGCCGGTTCACCTCACATGAACATCCAGAGGACCCAGAGAAAACCTACCCATCGTGGCAGAACGTGCACCCTCCTCAGAGGGTGGCCCCGGCTGGGAATCAAATTATTGTTTTCTTATCAATGTTATAATAAAAGGACATTGAAGAAAAGGAGATTATTCAAGGACCTGCTGTATCCGACTATGCACAGTTTGGACTGAGAATTAATTAACAAGCACCTGGCTTCCCCCAGTTTTCCCTGGGAGCTCTGTGGGCCTCCTGTGCGGCTTTGTTTCGCTTAAGTTAGGTTCTTTCTCTCCCAAATCCACAGTTCCTCTGTGGTAGTAAATCATCACTCAGGTGCATACTCTCTTTTGCAAAACTAGAGGATAACACGTATGTTGTGATTGCTTTGAGTCTCTTGGTGTTCTGTCACCATTATCTCCTGTTGGCACTAACCACTGCCCCCCCCGCCCCCTGCAACCCCTTCTCTTCCTTAACTCTCTCTCCTTCACTCTGAGTTCACAGTCTGGTTCACTGCATCTGTTTCCACTTGCCCTTTTCACTATTTTAGGAACAAAGTAATACTTCTAATCCCCATAAGGGTCAATTACCTTGGCTGTGTTACCACCACATGTTTCATTTCCAACCCAAGCTGCCATTTTGCACTTGGCTTGTTCACATCATGGTGAGGGCAGGAAGGGAGGTTTGGAGTCAGAGGGGAGGCATCTATTTTGGATAGATTTATACAAATTTGTCATTGCGCCTGGAAAAACTGTAAAGCAGAGTAGACAGAGCATAGATATTAGAATCAGAAAACTAGCATTCAAATCTAGGTTTTGACTACTTATTAGCCGCTTACCCTTAGGAGGTCACATAAACTTAGTTTTTTTATGTATAACTTGTAGACAATAATAACAAACTTACTGAATTGTTATATGGAACAACAATAATAATAGATAATTTATTAAAAGTGTCTGCCACTTGAGAGGCACTAAATAAATTGTACTAGTTATTATTAATACTACAATAAGTTAATACCATCTCTTATGATACAATAGCACAGTCTGTAATGCAATTTGACAATTATTCATTGAACACCAACTGTATGCACTAGTCTGTGTATTAATGTTTCAGGCATATAAATTAGGTGTAAAGGTGTAAATTATAGCTCTTCACCATTGCCTCATGTTCAGTTCTGCCTACTGTACAAAGTTCAGTACTTAGCAAGATATTGAAGCTCTTCTCAACTTGTCCTTAGCCAATCTTTCCAGTTTCTTCCTCTGCCCCTTGTTCCCACAGTCTGCATTCTTGCCAATCTACTTAACTTACACCCATTTGCCCTCTTGTGTTCCCTTGGGCTTAAAACAGATCAGAATACGATGAATCTTACTTAATTTAAGACCCAACATTAATGTAAATTTCCCTATGGAGTCTTTTTTGACCTGCCCTTCTACCCTATTCTCACAGGAGAGGTGATTTATATAAAACAAACAGCATAGTAAGCCCTTAATAAACATTGTTCCCTTATCTCTCTCACTTATCTTGTTCTCTTACCTATCACTCATATAAGTTTCACCTTACAAGACCTTTAGGAGAGGAAGCAAGAAGAGAATACTAGCTCTGTTAATTGGACATGTTCAGAATCTGTTTTTACAAATGTAAGTGGAAGATGTCAATGACTCACATAGCTGAACTGATATGTAGATTAGTTTTTAAATATGAGACAGTGGCATCTCTGTGTTAATTTCTATGTGATAGTATAAGTAGGTGACTGTCACCACATTTGAGCTCATCAAGGCCTGGGATAATACTTTATGTATTACTGGAGCTACCTTACAATCACAGTGCCTACCAACTATTGGCTCAAAGCATGCATGCTGCACGTCTTTCCTTCTTCCCTCCAATAGTACTGTGCCACTCAGGGCTCTCAGTAGTTCCAGCTGATATCGAGGTGTCCATTCACTTGTTTCTTCAACTCAGCATCTCATGTAAGCTCACAACACCCTCTGGAACTTTTACATAGTCTTGTTGGTTCTTTATTGTTCCTAAAGTTAAAGTAAGGATGTTTAAGTAATTCCTCATATTTCCTTTTATTTCACTTCATTTCCTTCACTTAAAGGGATCTCCTTTTGGGTTCTGTAAGCAGGGTTCATATAACTATATACCTTCCACTTCATGGGAAACTAAAGTTTTGGTACAAGCTAAATAATAGGCTGCAATGGAGAAATATAATTTAAAACAAAGAAAAAAGCAGGCTAACTGATTACCTTCTTAGCTCACCATAATAGAACTTAAAGTTCTGGAATTGATTTGAGCAAAATAAATAAATAAAATACTTTTCTGCATTCTGGTTTGGAGAGTTTTGTGGCACTTGTTTTGGTGTTTAGAGCCGAATGGAAGAAGATATGCAAATGAGGAAAATATTCATTAAAAGTATCAAGGACATTTTAATAAACAGTTAAATACACACTTTGTCTTTAGTTCTGAAGTTTTCATTCACTTGAATGGGGCCACACATTTTTGGAATGTCAGCATGTTTTTCTCTTAAGTGGAATCAATACAAGAACTGGAACTCTATAATCCAAAGTAGTTTTTGCTTGCATGTCAAAGGACTTGAGTTGATTCAATTAATTTTGGCCCCTGACTGAGTTCCATTTTCATCTGAACCCACATGGCAAAGCTGTAAATGATACGTGCAAATAAGGATCCCTCTCTAGGGGAAAAAGCCTAAACAAATGCCTGCTCTCACTTTGTGAGATGCCAACCATTTACTAAGCTAGGTTTCTGGGCTGTGACCCCAAGAAAGGGAGCTTGTTGTCTTTTCCCTTTACTTTCAATATTAGTGTCAAAATATTGCATTTTACATATATTTAAAGAACAAAGTGTAACTATGAAAAATGTATTTCTATTAAAATTAAATTGAGAGACTGCCCATTTCAGGATTTTTGTTGGTAGTATATTCTGTTCTAGCTTAGTAATACTCCAGGATTTATAAGAATGTCTTGCCCTGGCTGGTGTGCCTCAATGGATAGAGTGCGTGCACCAAAGGGTCTCAGGTTCCATTCCCAGTCAAGGGCACGTACCTGGGTTGCTGGTTTGATCTCCAGCACATGGGGGCGGGGGAGGGGCGGGGATAGATTAAGTGTCTCTCACATCAATATCTCTCCTCCCTTCCACTCTCTCTAAAAATCAATGGAAAAAATATCCTGGGGTGAGGGTTAACCAAAACAAACAAACAGAAAAAGTCTTCATTTTGACTCAGGTGTCACCAAAACTCAAGACACATATTACACTGGACTCAAATCTTTCTAGCTGTTGTTACTTTTCAATTAAAATATAATACTTTATAAATATTGGGATTATAGTATACTTGACCTCAATATCATTCATTATCTGCCTTTATATGGAAAATATTTTTCAAGACTCAGGTAAGATTTTACATTATAAAGAAACAAAATGGAATGCTAAATGAATATTTTTTATTTGATTCATGGGTCTTTAACTTTAGGTATTAGACAGCACATCTAATTGTAACAGAGAGCCTCCTGAGTTTCAGTTTTCTTTTATTTGCAAAATGAAATAAATACCACAGTCCTGTTAGTATTTCACTGAGGCCCAAGGTCTGTATAGGGCATCAATTTAGATTTGTCACTAAATTTAAAGTTAGAACTCAGCTTTGCACAAAACCCCCAGGACAGACAAACTGGGCTGCTACCTAAGAACCCTGAGACACTGATCAACTTTCTTATAATCTCTGGGTCTCACTTTACCATCATAAATGGGTATTCTAATGCCACTTTACCGAATAGCTTCGAGAATCAATATTTTATGGCACATAAATATCTTCAACAGTGTGTGAAAAATAGTTTCATGGGGGTAGTGTGGACCTTGGACCAGAAGCATGAGCATCATCTGGAAAATAGTCAGAAATGCAAGTTCTTGGCCCCACACTTGACCTGACCAATTAGATGTCTGGGAGTGGGCCCAACCACCCACATTTTAACAAGCTTTCTAGGTGATTCTGATGCATGCTTAAGCTTGAGAAATTACCACATGCATCATGAACTAAGGACAATTTTCTAACTCAGGTAAACAGTGGTTTAGAATTATCCTAGAAATTCAGTAAATAAGGTGGTTCATACATGTTTTTGAATGTTGTAATGGGAAGAAAGTCTTCACAATATAGAATCTTCAGATATGGATATAATAAATACTAATTATTGATAACATTAAGGGCCTGTGACAGGTGCAGCACAGTAAGTCTTTTTTATTTTGATGGAATTGCTGAACAGTCATTCACAACTGTATTCAAATTTTCTTTTAGTTTTTAATTTTAAAAATGTCTTGAGATATAATTGATATAGAAAAAGTACATATTTAATGTGTGACATTTGATGAGTTTGAACATATGTATACACCTATGAAACCATCACCACAATTAAGATAAAAGGAATATCCATCACCTCTATAAGTTTTTTTGTGCTTTTTTGTTGTTGTTGTAAGAATAATTAACATGAGATCTATTCTCTTGACAATTTTTAAGTGTATAATATAGTATTGTTATTTTATCCTAATTTAAAAAATCCATCTACAGGAAGTCTTCTATGTACAGTCTTCTGGAATTTATCACAATCTCTATTGTACATCAGTGTTTACACATTCACTTATATATGTGTTGTATATATGTTTACATATGTGTGTATGTATGCATAGCTTCTTGGGAGCAGAAATTGCATTTGTTTTATTCATCCTTTGTAGTTCAGTGATTAGAACAACACATCTCCTGTACTGGTGCTGGTAAAAATATCAAAGACTGCCCTGACCCGTTTGGCTCAGTGGGTAGAGCGTCGGCCTGTGGACTGAAGAGTCCCAGGTTCGATTCCGGTCAAGGGCATGTACCTTGGTTGCGGGGCACATCCCAAGTAGCGGGTGTGCAGGAGGCAGCTGATCGATGTTTCTCTCTCATCGATGTTTCTAACTCTCTATCCCTCTCCCTTCTTCTCTGTAAAAAAATCAATAAAATATATTTTAAAAATATCAAAGACCTACCGCTTTAGAAACCAGGATATTTTTTTTTCTAGTCCTGTTGATCTGAAGGAATTGTGGCTAAATCTCTATTTAGAAAGCAGATACACTCATTTTAATACTTTTAATATTAACATGGCTTATACACCAAGTCATCAGATCATTGTGACATTTCTTTCAGCCATTATTCATAGTGAAATATGTTTTTTTGGTTGAAAAGGCCTTGAGAACACCTAATCTCTCCTTTTGCAAATTGGAAATTTGGGCCCAGGAGTTAATTGACTTGTTCAAGGTTAAACGCTGGTTAGGTGGGAGGCTGGAAGTGATGCTGAAAACAAGGCCGCTGATCCTGACCTGGCACTTTCCTCACTCTAGACCAGTGGTTCTCAACCTTCTGGCCCTTTAAATACAGTTCCTTATGTTGTGACCCAAACATAAAATTATTTTCGTTGCTACTTCATAACTGTAATGTTGCTATTGTTATGAATCGTAATGTAAATATCTGATATGCAGGATGGTCTTAGGCGACTCCTGTGAAAGGGTCGTTCGACCGCCAAAGGGGTCGCGACCCACAGGTTGAGAACCACTGCTCTAGACTGTCCTAATATAATTGCACCTGACCCTGTTTGAGTCTGAGCATGTAATACACGAAATGAAGTTACATGCTACCCTCCCACAATGCCATTTAATATGACTGAAGCATGCGAATGGAATTTCCTTTCAGTGTGATCTTCAACAAATTACTTTAACGTTGTTGCACCACAGTGTTCTTATCTTTAAGTCTCAGGAAAATAATAGCACCTGCTTCACTAGATTATTATGAAGATAATAGGAGATAAAAGGAGATAAAATGTGCTAAGTATTTAGAACAGTGCTTGGCACCTACCTAGGAAGCTCTCTGTAAGTGTTAACAATCCTCACTCATATTATTTTGGGAAGGCATGTGTGTCAGTCGGGCATTTTCTTTCTTTTTTTGAGTTGGAGTTTTATGTGGATGGTAGAGGGGTAAAGTGAAGGCCTGGATGCTTGGTGAGCTCCCAGAGAAGGCAGACGAGCCAAGTCTTCCCAGTTCCCCTCCTGGACCAGCGGGCAGTGCTCCTTCTTACTCTCACTCCCACCGGATCCTATGAGCGGGGAGTGTTAGTTCATGCTATGTACTGAAAGTGTGTGAGTTGGACACATTTGACTAAGTACAATGAACAGGCTAAATTCTTACCAAAAGTTTTGGGTTAGAAACACAAATTCCGGTTGAAATGATCAATCCGCATGAAAGCAATTTCTATGTCTGACACTGCTCAGTTGGCACATGAGAAAGATAACTCTCAGGTAAGCATGCAGTTTATGATGAAGAAAGCAAACAAAGGTGAACCTTGCTTGAGAAAATAGGTATGTCTCTGAAAACTTGTCAATAAATTAAACCTTTTAAAAAATAGTGATTTAAGTATTTCTATGGAGCTTTTTATTTACCTGAAAATCATAGTAGAAATGCATGCTATAGTTTTCTCTTTATTCAGAAGCTAAATCTAATACAACTTATTTGGAAAGATTATAGAAGTACCTTATATACAACATCATATATAATATGTTATATATTATACATATAGCATGTTTATGTATTTGTTTACATATATACACATATGTATATACACATATATTTGTGTTTGTGTCCAATTTAAAAATGCACCCATGCTCATTGTAAAATATATTAAATGAGCTGAAGCGATGAATTTATGTTATTCACTGATCAGTAAGTTAGATATATGGCAAATGTAACAGATTGATCAGGTGGAATTGGTAAGAAATAGATTAAAGCACTCTGGTGACATTTGCCACTGCCATTATATTCTCCTAATTAGGAGATTGTAACAGTTTAAGTCATTTGCAGGCTGGTCAATTAAAGGCATTCACTTTAGTAGAACTTCTTATAAAATCGAAAGTGTATTTTAACATAGAATGGCTGCTCAGAATCTAACTTAATTATTTTTCTTTAAATAAAAAGAGATAAAATAGGTTTTCTGGTTTGTTTGAGGTCTTGATTCTGTATGGAAACTCGACTTCCTTTTGAAAAATGCGCACACTTTCTCAGAAGATCATGTTTATGCTCTGCGACAGAGAAAAGACCATTTCGAAGGCTGCCCTTTGCTGCACTGGCACAAAGTGGAAACTTGGAAATTAGTTCTGTAGCTTCCATTAGAAGAGGGAATTGTCAATTATCCATAATTAATATTTACTGAGGACTCACAGAGGTTGTAGCAGTTATGAGGGAATGTCAAATATACCCACAAAAAGTTATGTTATTTCAAGTTAAATATAGATTTGACTGCAATGTTTTCCCACTAGTATCATATTTTTTCATTTCTTTAGAAATCTAGTTATATATTTTTAAAGAAGGGTTGACTGTTTATTCTTTAACTTGTTTCTTTTTACTTCTCCCTGCGGCAAAAAAGAAGCAGAGACAACAAAAATAAAAGTTTTTATGATCCTGCTGAATCAAGGTACTAAAACAGGAGTTAAATGAAGAGGTGTGGTGGTTTTAATGAAGAAAAATAAAACAATTTAAACATTGTCAGGTAGAAAATGGAATGTGTAGAGGGGGATAGGGCACATGAATGTCTGTGAAGACAATTTCCAATGTTAGGAATTTTTTGCCATGGCCTTTGATATGCAGTCTAATTTCAGTCTTGGTCTAAAAGAATGAATCAAAGAGGAAAACTATTACTTGTTTATTTACCTTCACCTGAGGATACTTTTTTCCATTGATATTTAGAAATTGGAAGGGGGGTGGGTGTGGAGACGAGGAGAGAGATAGGAGAGAGACAAACATCCATGTGAGAAAGTCACATCAATTGGTTGCCTCCCACACACAGCCTCCATAGCTGGGGATTGAACCTGCAACCCAGGTACATGCCCTTGACTGGGAACCCGGGAATTGAACAGGTAACCCTTTGGTGCCTGGGCCAGTCTAACCACTGAGACCCACTGGCCAGGACACTATTTCTTGTTTTAAGAAAAAAAAATCTCAGTGAACTACGACTGACTAAGGAAAAACAATCCAGGAAAAAATATGTTGATTAAAAAAAAGAAATGAACTTGAAAAACAAAAATCAAAACAGAATACTCCTCTCTCTCTCTCTCTCTCTCTCTCTCTCTCTCTCTCTCTCTTTCTCTCTTTCTCACTGTCTCTCTCTCACACACACATACACATGAATCACCCCCAAACAGCACCACCATGAAATGATTAAAATGCTTACCATGTTGTTTATCCAAGGTTATACTATTATTTAATATTCTCTGAATACCTTTTCAATGAATAGAACTTTTCTCCCTTTTGAGGATTAGCCATTGCTTCTTTCTGATAGCTATTACACATTTCAACTTGTACAATTATTTTAACAACTATCTGCCTATGACCTATGGCCCTTGGAAATGTTTCCCATTTCCATTTTGCTGTTAGAATATTTTCTGATTTTACTGAATAGACTGGCTTTTACATATAAAAAACACATTGATGGTAAAGAAAAAGAGACAGTAGCATTGTTGCCTCTCTTTGGTATGTCTGTGGCAGACAAAGTTGACTTGGGAAGGTACCCTCTTATCCTAGATAGTATAAATATAGGAATTCTGTACAAAATAAGGCCGTGTTAAAAATAAAAAGTGGCCTGAGCTCAAAAACATCAAAGGGAAACCTTGAGTTCCCAGAAATGGAAAGGAATTTGAGAGTCTGAGGAATGAGCCATAGCTTGTGAGAAGGGTTTCAGGGGTATCAGACTAGATTTTTTTTAAGTGCTTGGGCTTTAATACTAACAGAAATCAGGTCTAAGCCCCTCTCTGGAACTAGGAATAGCTATTTTATCTTTTAACTGGAATCAAAACACCAAATCGAATGTTTGTGGAAGTCTTCAGGAAGCCTTACTTTCATCTTTAATCAGAGACGGAACAGAGTCCTCTGTGAGAAACTAGAATTTTAAGCCCACTGTGTGATAGGTTCAGTAACATAGCCAAGAAGCTAAAACTATAAACTAAAACCCAAATGGAAACAAAAAAAGTAAATGCAACCAAGAGGAAAATCCTTACTCTTAGCACTAGAGCTAACAGAGAAATCTGAAAATAAATTTAAATAATATTAATATTATTCATAGATGAAAACAATGGATGCTATTGATATTATGGAAACAAAGAGAGAAGATTGGGAAATAAACCAAATAGAAAATTTAAAAGTGAATTTAAAGTTAACAATTTAAGAGTAAAAATATATTCCTTTGTGTGTGCTACTATTTCATATCTATAATAACAAAAGCGTTAATATGCTAATTAGACCAGCTATCCTTCCAGAGGAAGCCGGGGCTGTGAGGGCCAAGCCCCTTGCACAAATTTTGTGCATCAGGCCTCTAGTTATTTTATATTGTAAAACAGAACAGTATACTCTCAATTGAGGATATTCCCCTTAATTTTTATAAAACCATATAGACAAAAATGTATTTAAATTATTTCTTTTCTTAATAGGCTTCAGATACTAACATTTTGATTTCTCGTGACCACAATGTGTAGCATTATTTCTAATGGAAAAAAAAGAGATGTCTGAAGATGATGGCTCTATTTTTTTTTTTTCTCTTTTCCGCTGGGTGTCAGTTCTGGGGTTTGATTTTACCTACTTTATAAGTCATTATCATTTCATGGATTTTACCTAGTTTATAAGTCATTATCATTTCATGAATACTCACAGAAGACATGAGACTCATAGCTCAGAGACAAAGGACTTTATTACAACACAGCAAACAGCATGAGCAGCAGTATATTTGCACAAGTCTACCCTAATCCCCAAGTTTCATGGGATAATGCAGAAGGCCTAGATGTGTACCTGCACATGCAGTGGGTTACATTATCAGAGAGTAATTCTAAACTTGGGAAAGCACAGTTTTGTAGTGAGCAGGAAGCAATCCTACTGTTTTTCCTAATGGAGGATGTTACCTCATCTCTCAAGACTTCCCACAACAAACATGATCCTGTGAAATGGCCCTGGTGGCGTGGTGACAGTCCTGCATTTTTAGCATAGCCAGCAAGATGTGTGGGACCTCAAGAAAGCCATGTGAAATGTCTTCCACAGAGGGAACATCATTTAACCTCTTAAATTTTCATTGTCTGAGTTCCCACACTAGTTAAATGAATCAATTGAAATCAGTTACCTCCAAGAATTGTACCATATCTAGCATCCTGTGAATCTTTGTTGAGAAAACTTTTTGTTCTGATATAAAAGATGTGCTTGAACAAGAAATGGAATCTTCCTGACTCCAGTATAGAAAAGAGATAAACATTTGGAAGAAGACTGATCTAGTAAGGAGAAAAGATCAAATATTTTAATAAAATGTTAGTACAAGTCCAGTTCATCTCCTACCCGCCCAACCCTCCCCTGCCTTCCCACTGTAGTTTGACAGTTTGTTTGATGCTTCTTTGTCTCTGTATCTATTTTTGCTCATTAATTTATGATGTTCTTTATATTCCACAAATGAGTAAGATCATGTGATATTTATCTTTCTCTGCCTGGCTTATTTGCTTAGCATAATGCTCTCCAGTTCCAGTTCCATCCATGCTGTTGCAAATGTTAAGAATTCCTTTTTTTTTTTTTTTTTTTTTTTACAGCAGCGTAGTATTCCATTGTGTAGATGTACCACAGTTTTCTAATCCACTCATCTGCTGATGGGCACTTAGGCTGTTTCCAAATCTTAGCTATTGTAAATTGTGCTTCTATGAACATAGGGGTGCATATATCCTTTCTGATTGGTGTTTCTGGTTTCTTGGGATATATTTCTAGAAGTGATACTACTGGGTCAATTGAAGGACTTGTATGCATGCATATAAGCATAACAAATGGACACAGACCCTGTGAGAGCATGTGCTGGGGGAGACTGATGGGAGGTTAATGGGAGGAAAAGGAGACATATGTACTTGTATTTGTAATACTTTAAATAATAAAAAAAGAAAAAAAATGTTAGCACAATTAGAGGAGGCAAAGCCATAAAGCACTGAATCATAACAAGAAGTGATACACTTATTTTAATGTCAGTGGTGATTTGGATGTATGTATTGTGGAAAATTACTAATTTTAGAGATTATTTCCTTTGGGACCTAAAGTTTTAGTAATTAATTATTCTGATTAATTTATTTTGTTTAATGTGAACAAAAGAATAGATATTTCATTTTGCAATTCTAGGCTTATCCAGTGATTTTTTCAGAGTTAGTTTGCAAGACATATGAAAATTTGTTTCTACAACTTATGAACCCATAGGTTCATACCACCATCTTTTGCTCTCTTGATGTTCCTTACGATGACCTGCTTTAATTCACTTGATTCAGGAAGGCCATTTTGTCTTGAAAAGAAGGTTTTGGTTGCCTGTATCACATATATAGGCCCTTTCTTCATCCCTCAATGCCCAAGTTGTCATCCTTTCCTCCAGAATTATAATTCAGTAGGCCCTGTGTTATGATGAGGAATTTCTTATAGTTTCAGACGATCTCTTTGTCTTGATCTTCCCTGAGAACTGAGTATGGTTTCTCCCCTATTCTATAATAACTATGAAAACATGTCAAATAGCTTATTCCTCATAAATTTTTCAGGTATTGTTTTGTTTTTTTATTCCTTCCTAATAAACAAGGAGACTGAAATAAAGCAAATCTGACATTGCATATCCTTGTTCCATTGTGCCTTTATTTATTTATTTATTTATTTATTTATTTATTTATTTATTTATTTAATATGTTTTTATTTATTGAAGAGAGAGAGGAAGGGAGGGGGAAAGAAAGATAGAAACATCAATGATGAGTGATAATCATTGATTGGTTGCCTCCTGCATGCCCCTTACTGGGGATTGAGCTCGCAACCTGGGCATATGCCTTGACTGGGAAACAAACCGTGACCTCCTGGTTCATAGGTTGACATTCAACCACTGAGTCACACAGGCTGGGCTCCCTTTACTTTTTATGAGAGAATCAGAAGTTTCCCCTGAAGATAAATACAATGTTGTGTTATATCAAATGTTTGGCACCTTTCTCTGCAGCTCTGAATCGGCCCAAATGTAATTTGACGTAATTCATGAAACACACTTTGTAAAAGGATATTCTTTGCTTTCGAGATAGTAAAAATATATCAAATTTATTGATGTCCAGGGAAAGCAACATTATGATTGTTTAGAGTGAACCTACTAGAAATTGAGTATTCACGGAAGTGAAAGCAGACTGTTGGTATGTCCTTAAAAACAACAAATGAGAAAAAGAACTGGAAAGAAGAACCTGCATAGTGTAACTATTTTAGCAGGAGGTGTTTAACACTGATTGCAATATAGAACTGAACTCTGGTGGGGCAGAAATCCTTCTTTAAAGATAGGCACAAGCCTGGCCAGTGTGGCTCAGTGGTTGAGCTTTGACCCATGAACCAGGAAGTTGCAATTCAATTCCTGGAGAGGGCACATGCTCAAATTGCAGGCTTGATCCCCACCCCTGTATATAAATGCATATTTTTTTAAAATATATTTTATTGATTTTTCACAGAGAGGAAGGGAGAGAGATAGAGAGTTAGAAACATCGATGAGAGAGAAACATCGATCAGCTGCCTCCTGCACATCTCCCACTAGGGATGTGCCCGCAACCAAGGTACATGCCCTTGACCGGAATTGAACCTGGGACCTTTCAGTCCACAGGCCAACGCTCTATCCACTGAGCCAAACCGGTTTTGACTAAATGCATATTTTAGCAAAACAAAGACTGAAATCAATTATTTAAATACCCATATTAAAAAGTATTATATACAAATTTTATAATATAGCCAGATATGTTATGGCAAGTGGACCTTTTTTTTCTAAATTATATTTTATTGATTTTTTACAGAGAGGAAGGGAGAGGGATAGAGAGTTACAGAAACATCAATCAGCTGCCTCCTGCACACCCGCTACTTGGGATGTGCCTGCAACCAAGGTACATGACCTTGACCGGAATTGAACCTGGGACCCTTTAGTCTGCAGGCCGATGCTCTAGCCACAGAGCCAAACCGGTTAGGGCACAAGTGGACCTTTTATTTCTATCTGTCAAAGACTGAGTTCCTTGAGTCAAGTTGAGGTTTTGGTATGGCTTCTTCAATGTCTAGTCCACTCTGTCTCCATGGATAAATTGGCAAGAGATTTGGGTGTTTACCAGAGTCCCCAAGTCCTTGGTGGGTTCTAAACTACGAAATTTCTTTTCTAAGCCTCGTAAAACTGCTAAAAGCTCTGTCTGATTTTCAGAGTGCCTCAGCTTAGCTTCTTCACCTCTTGCCTCACAGCTAAACAATTTGGTAAAGGCCTTGAGGAGATAACCACAAAGGTTCTACTCACTTTTTACTCATCCTATTTCTCTCAATTCTAGGTTGGCTTGAAGATCCTAAACTCCAATTTTTGTCTGTCCATTACTGTGAGATTGGCAGATGCTTTCCTGGCCCTTTGCTTCCTGGCTGAGATGTTGCTCTCCGATTTTCAACTTTCTACCCATCTGAGCAAATGCCCCAAGATAAAAAAGGAGCCAAAGAGTTAGGCTTATCTCTCTTGGGTTTCCTTCTCTCTACCTTCTTGGTCCCCCAAACTATGGTTGTCTTAGAAGATTTGTGATGTCTTTCAAGTCTTGACTGTGTGTTTTATCTGACTTTTCTAATTGTTTTTAGCAGGGATATCCTTATGCTGCTATGTGCTCAATATTGCCAGTAGTAGGACCCTGACATGACAAAATTTTTCACCCAGCTGTTCTGAATGGTATTTGCAGTGTTAAGGTCTCTTTTTAATTAATAATAGGTGACTTTATGGCCTTAAAATTTTGATAAATATTGTGTTACATATGGTCATAGTGAACTTATATTGTCTAAGTGTATAAACAAGGATCTATAAAACTTACAGATTTAAAGCTTCAACCTCTCCCTGTCCACATGCCCACACATAGTCAAGGTTCCTTACTGGGAGCCTTGGGTACCATTGCCCACCTATTGCCTCCCCTGCCTCTCTGTCCTGGGTCAGGGGCAGTGTGGCATTTTCCATCTTCTCAGGAAATAAAAAAGCCACTGCTGCTGCAACAAGCCAGGATTTAGGTTTAGGTCATGGCTGCATAAGTTAATGCTATACTTGGAACTGCCCACAACATCAAAATCACCAGTAAGCTATAGATCAACCATCATTCAGAACAGAAGTCCTACAACTAAGGATAGAAAGAAGAAGCCACATCAGATGGGTAGAAAGGTTGGAGACATGAATGGACGAATGGGCTGGGCCCATACACATGTGTGTCTGGTAATAATCAGGAGGGATGTCTCAGATGCAGAGGTCCCCTTGAGGAGCAGTAATCTCAGCTCCCCAGCCCAGGGTTCCAGTGCCAGGAAGAGGAGTCCTCATAACTTCTGGCTGTAAAAACCAGTGGGGAATGTGGCTGAGTGAGATGGAAGGCTTCTGGAGTCCCAGGCATTCCTCTTAAAGAGCCTATACATCAACTTACTCGGACTCACTCACTTGAGCTTCAGCACTGGGGCACTAGGGATATATGAGGAGGAGCTAAGTTGTCAGGGATCAGGGCAAGAGCTGGAGGGGCAACTTTCTCTCAGAGAGAAGTATTGGCGGAGGCCATTGTTCCTTTTCTCAGCCATACTGAACAGGCAGAGAGGCACCATATCTGAATCTCCATCAACCTGGCTAACACTGTGAGCCCTGCTCTGATGATTCCTTGAGACCTTTCCCCATCCAACTTGTGGGCCCAATTTAAGCCACTTCCAGTGTCTTTTTCACAAACAGCCTGTTTTGGCTCATACTTTACATTTTCCTAGAGTATCTCAAACAAGTGATATCTGGCCTTGACATGCCACATGCATTTTGCTAAGTGGCCCCAGCTCAGCACTAAGGGAAGCCAGCCTTGGCTCACAGATCTGTCTCTTCTGGGCACCTCCAAGCCCAGACAAATATCACTTGGTAGCTCATGCCTGGTGTCCCCTGACCTTGGCTGCACCTCCTGGAAGGTCCCATAAACAATACACCCAGTGGAAAGCTTCAGACCATGTTGAAATACCACCCAATCTCCTTCACAAGGAACATGCTCAAGGGGCAGACTCAGCAGGCCCACTGAAGTAATTCCTGCTTTGTGAGGTCAGCTCCTACATAACTGATCCTCCACAGTGGTCACAGCGGGTCCTTGCAGCCAATCAGCCTGGAGACACATCCTTCCCTTTGAGGTGCCAACAGCAATCAAAGCTCTACTACAACAGGAAGATGTACACAACCCACACAGGAGAGGGGTGCACCTGGAATGCTTAGTTAGGTGATCAGAAAGGCTGTGCCAATGGAACTTACAAGAGACCTACTACTAAGGCCCCTCTACCAACCCAGAGATGTAGCAGCTCTACCTAATACATAGAAACAAAAGCAGGGAGGTAGCCAAAATGAAGACACAAATAAATATGTCCCAAATGAAAGAACTGAACAAAACTCCAGAAAAAGAACTAAACAGAATAGGGGCAAGCGAATCTACTAGACATAGAGTTCAAATCACTGCTTATAAGGATGATCAATGAACTTAGGGAAGAGTAGATGAAATTAGTGAGAACTTCAAGAAAGAGATAAGAAACATAAAAATAGAGATAGAAAACATAAAAAAGAGCTAATCAATAATGAAGAATACACTATCTTTAATGAAGAATACATTACAGGGACCCAGCAGTGGACTAGATGAAGCAGAGTATCTAATCAGAGAGTTGGAAGATAAAAAAGCAGAAGACACACAACCAGAACAGAAAAAAAAGCAACATCTGGTGATACTATAAGGAGCCTCTGGAACAACTTCAAGCATGCCAACATTCACATAATGGGGGTGGGGGGAGTGGTGGTGCCAGACGTAGAAGAGAGAGAGAGCAATAAATTGAAAATCTATGTGAAAAAATAATGATGGAAAACTTCCTTAACTTGATGAAGGAAATAGACTTACAAGTTCAGGGAGCAAAGAGAGTCCCAAACAAGATGAATCTGAAGAGGTCCACAACAAGACACATCACAATTAAAATGCCAAGGGTTAAAGACAGAGAGGCGATCCTGAAAGCAGAAAGAGGAAGGCAGTTAGTTATTTACAAGAGAGCTCCCATATGACTGTCAGCGATTTCTCAAGAGAAAATTTGCAGGCCACAAGGGATTGGCAAGAAATATTCAAAATGATGAAAAACAAGAATCTACAACCAAGGTTATTCTACCCAGCAAAGCTATTATTTAGAATCAAAGGATAGATGAAGAGCTTCCCAGGCTAGAAAATCCTAAAGGAGTCCATCACCACCAAACTAGTATTACCAAAAATGTTAAGTGACCTTCTTTAAAAAGAAAATTAAAAAAAGATAAAATATGAATAATAAAATGGCAATAAATACATAACAATACGTTAAATGAAAATGAATTAAATGCTCCAAACAAAAGACACAAGGAGACTGAATGGATAAACAAACAAGATCCCTACTTATGCTGTCTACAAGAGACTCACTTCAGATTGAAAGATAGACTGAACATGAAGCGATGGAAAACTATATTTCATAATAATGGAAACAAACCAACAACCAAAAAAATGGTAGGTAGAAATACTTATACCATATAAATAGACTTTAAAGCAAAGTCTATATAGCAAGAGACAAAGAAAAAACACAGCAATTCCACTTCTGGGTATTTATCCAGAGAAACCCCTAATACTAAATCAAAAAGACATATACATTCATATGCTCATTGCAGCATTAGTTACAATAACCAAGACATGGAAACAACCTAACTATTCATCCAGATATGAAAGGAGAGATACGTACACACAATGGGATAGTACTCAGCCATAAGAAAAAAATGAAACACTGCCATTTGCGACATGGATGGACCTTGAGAATATCATCGAAGCGAAATAAGTCAGTCAGAAAAAGCTAATAACTGTGTTTTCACTCATATATGGGATATAAAACTGAAACTCACAGACATAGACAACATGGTGGTGATTATCAGAGGGAAGTGGGGTGGGAAGTTAGTAAAGGTAAAGGGGGCCAAGTATATGGTGATGGAATATGATTTGACTTTGAATGGTGGACTCTCAATGAAATATATAGAGAATTGTACACTTGAAACCTATATAATCTTATTAACCAATGTCACCCAGTAAATTTAATTTAAAAATGTATGAATAGATAGAGAGGAAATGGTGCATATATACAATGGGATATGGCTCAGCCATAAAAAAAAATCTTGCCATCTGCAACCACATGGGTGGAACTAGAGGATTTTGTGCTGAGTGAAATAAGTCAGAGAGAGGAAGACAAAGGCCATATGATTTCATTTATAAGTGCAATTTAAAGAACAAAATAATCAAACAAATAAAACAGAAACAGACTCATAGATACTGAGAATATTTTGACAGTTGCCAGATGGGAGAGGGTTTGGGGAATGGGCAAAAGGTAACAGACTTAAGAAGTACAAATTGGTAGTTACAGAATAGTCACAAGGATGTAAAGTACAGCATAGGGAATGTAGTCAATAATATTTTAATAACTACATATTGTGTCAAATGGGTACTAGAGTTATAGGAGTGATCACTTAGTAATTTATGTAATGTCTAATTACTGGGCTATCCACCCAAAACTAATACAATATTGTATGTGAATTGTAAATGAAAAATAAAACTTTATTTAAAGAAAAAAATGTGTAGATTTAAGCCTATAACTTCACAATGGTAAAATCCCAATCCATGTATATCAAACCATTTTAGTTTCAGCCTTAATTTTATGAAAACTTTTATTTAAAAGCTACATATTGAATTTATTTTGAGATATTATTATTAAAACAATATTGTTAACCAGCCCTAGTTCTATTCCAGCATCATATTTTTTTATGCTTTACTTTTTTTATTGCTTAAAGTATTACAAAGGGTATTACATATGTGTCCATTCCCCTCCCCCCCGCCCTAGACAGTCCCCTAGCCTCCCCTATCCCCCAGTGTCTTATGTCCATTGGTTACAGCATCATATTTTTTTTGTTTAATTTTACCTTTTTAAAAAATTTATCTTTATTGTTGAATGTATTACAGATGTCCCACCTTTTTCCCCATGAACCCCCTCTACCCTGCATTTGACCCTCCAGGCCTTCACCACCTTATTGTCTGTGTCCATGGGCTATGCACATATGCATATAAGTTCCTACATAATCTCTCCCCATGCACTACCCACCTCCACTTTTCCCCTGATATTCATCAGTCTGTTCTATTCTTTTATGTCTCTGGATCTATTTTGTTCATTAGTTTATTTTGTTCATTAGATGCCACATATGAGTGGGATCATGTAACTTTCTCTGATTGGCTCATTTCACTTAGCATAATACTCTTCAGGTCCCTCCATGCTGTTTCAAAGGGTAAAAGAAACTTATTTTTTTATTTTATTTTTAATAAGCCATATCATATCTCAATCATTACCCACTTGTCAGGTTGATATACAAATTATTTATTCATGTTATATTAAGATGTCAAAATAGAAACAGTAGAAAATTAAATTCAATCCCTGATTTCTAGTATAGTAATCCATTACATCTACTTTACCTATATAAATGTGGTATCGTTCACAGGCTCATTGACAAAATTTGAAAGCCACAGAAAAGCGATAACAGAGAAATCAATCAAATTTTAAAACCAGTGAGATCTGAATTTAGAATTTGGAGGTAAAGATCCCGTGGAAAAAAGATTAAACAGCCCTATGTTAATTTAGCCAGCAGCAAAGCCCTATTGCCTTTGTTTGAAAACTATTGCTTGAAGCTGATTGATGGACTCCATGGATGGAAAGAAAACAGATTATGGGAATCTGATAGATTAACTCTTGGAGCTAGGCTCATTCATTAGAAAGATATATAAAAAAAGTTTTACTAGTTATATATGCTGCCTGGTTTGCTTCAAATATGGTTTTATTTTAATACTAGAGGCCTGGTGCACAGATTCCTGCACCAGTGTGGTCCCTCAACCTGGCCTGAGGGGATCAGTGTACCTCTGTGCTGCCACAGCCTGGCCTTCCCCACCAGCTCGTCAGGCTCCAGCCCGCTGTCTGCATCGAAGTAGTGTGCGAAGTAGCAGGTGGCCTGGGAGGAGCCCAACCCCGGGCGGGGCGCCGTGCCACTCCCACTCATCCTGGCTGCTGCACCTGCCCCTGCTGCCACTCGGTAGGCTCGCTGCTGTTTCGCTGCGGTCTCTGCACGCCTGTCCTAGGGTGACTGGCGAGCCCATGACCATGCAGCTACCACTTGTTATTGTAGCCTCGCTCCTTGTGCGGTGCCAGAGAAGCAGCCATGGGCTCGTGCCCAGTCAGTCCAGATGCCTGGAGCGGGAAACATGAGCCCAGCGCCCTTTGGTCAGCTGAGCCGCACTCCCACTGTGGGAGTACACTGACCACCAGGGAGCAGCTCCTGTGTTGAGTTTCTGCCCCCTGGAGGTCAGTGCACATCATAGCTACTGGTCAACCAGTCACTTAGGCTTATATATATATATATATATATATATATAGACTAGAGTCCCAGTGCATGATTAAATCGTGCATGTGTAGGGTCCCCTAGGTCGAGCCTGCCATCAGGGCCATGTCCACTGCCCCCGATACCTCGCATGCTCCGCAGATGCTTCCCGCCCCTTGCCTTCCACCAGATGCCAGGTTCTCACCTTCCCTGGACCTGTCGTTCACCCACTTGTAGGCAGCAGCCCCTTTGCATTGTGGAGCCGCTCTCTGTGCCCTCCTCTTTGGCCATGACACGCGGGCCATGCCATCTGATATTGGGATGCCGGGATGTCCTTCTGCTCCACCGGCCTCTGCTCCGTCTGGGCTCAGGTAGTAACTGCTGCCACCACCACAGTTGCGGTGCAAGAGTAAAGCCGGCAGGCCAGTGGCACACGCGAGTGCACACTCCCTTACACTCCCCCTCACACCTCTCAAAGGTTCGCCCCGCCCTGTTGAATCCAGGCAATCCAGGAGCCCTGCTGCCCCACCTCCAGGCAATCCACTCCCCCACTGGCCTCTCCCCGCCCCACCCCCCGCAACTGCCTTCCCAACCACCCTGGAGGCTCTCAGTCTTTTGAGCTGAACCTTGTAACCTGGTGAAGGCAGGGAGGGCCACCTGACACACCAGGAAACTGAAGTCAGAGGCTGAGTGTGAGCGCAGCTCCACTCTGTTCCCTCCCATGGAGCCTGTCCTATCCCTCTGCGCTAAGTGCTCAGGTCCCACCCCTCCCTGACTTCAAGGGCCTATTCTGCCTCCCTGCTGCCTCCCGCCACCCCCCCCCCGTGCCCCTGCCACCCACCGCACCCTGGCAGCCCGCAGCGCCCTGGCTCCGCTCCCGCCTCCCACCTCCACCGCCTTGGCTCCGTTCCTGTCTCTGCTGCCTCTACTTTGCTCCCTTCTGCAGGGCTTGGCTTCCTTTTCCATTGTCTTCAGTCTTCGCTCCCAGCCAGTATATGCAAATTAACCACCATCTTGGTTGGGTTAGTTTGCATATAGTTGCTCTGATTGGCTGGTGGGTGTAGCAAAGGTACGGTCAATTAGCATCTTTGTCTTTTATTAGTGTAGATATTTTCTGAGTCTTTCAATTTACACTACACTGGAAAATATATGCTGAAATATTATCTTCACGTATATAAAATAGAGGTGTGAGGGGTGATTGTCCCTTTAAGCCAATTAAATATGACTTCTAGAGATATCTCTGTGCTCATTCATCCTTGTATTGTATGTTCATTCATCAACACATCTCATTTGCCATTTCATTTGACATCATTGGAGAAAATATAAGCAATTTAACTATTAATATAGCTGCCATGACAATGCAAGTAAAGACAACATATTATTGTTAGTATTTATGCACCAAATCAACTAACACTGATACATTACAGAGTATCTACTATGTACAGAATACCAGGCAGACACTGGGGACTATAAAGAGAGAAACTTAAAGCCTACTGTACCTATTTGGGATCTATTCATGCTTTATATTTACATCAACACCCCATCTTGTCTTTTAAGGAAGTTAACATAACAATCCAGATTTGAACCTTCAATTTTATATATCCTTTCCCATCAACAAAGAGTGTCACTAGTGGCCTGGTGCACAAATTTGTGCACATTAAAAGGAAATTAATTAGAAGAAATATTTTAATATCGCTATTTGCCCTTTCTCTATAATAGACGTGTCAACCAAATTCATGACTGACAATAACAGATGGAAACACATGCGTGCGATTGGCTCCAGCAAGAGCTTTATTTGTATTGTGCATGCACAAGTCAACTTAGCCTTTTATAGATATAGAATAAACTTGCTTAATTAGACCTGCTTTCTGATTTAGCTAAGCTCTTTCCAGCCCAGTGAAGCACCCCAACTTCTCTTTCAGGTAATTGTCAGCAACACAGCAGTAAATATCAACAAAAAGTAGATTATCATTGTAGATCACGCAGGGAGAACAAGGGTAAACTTAACTGTAGCAGTGTTTGACTATATTCTGCACAGTGAGAAAACCTGAAGTCATTTTCAAGTTCCACCATTTCTTACTTCTTTTCAGTCCGGTCAACTTACTAAACTTTCTAAATCTCTGTTTTTCAGTTAATGAAAAGAAAATAGGATTTTACCAAGACTCCTATCTACCTAATCTAGGCCTCCTATGAGGATAAAATGAGATGAGGCATGGGAAAATGCTTCACAGACATTTGGTTAAAGTGTCAAATGTTATCACCTGGCTATAAAGCAAGTCATGTTCCTGGGCTGAAGAAACTCCAAGGAGGCTAGTTGCTAGGGAGCAGAAGCCAGGTGTTGCTATGTGACATCATTACCTGGTGCCCACAGTGACTGTTTCCAGGCTGGGCTGGGCTGTGGGCCGCATTTTGCACCATGGGGACTCAACAGAGCTGGCTGCGATTTGGTGGGCTGTTGCTCTGGGGTGGTGGTGGGGCCTGGGTCCCACTTGGGGGAAGCTGAGCATTGCTTTGTGGGCACCAAGTCCGCAGTGTTGTTTCTCTGTAAATGGCCAGTGCACATCATGGCAGCTCCTGCATTGAGCATCTGCCCCCTGAGGGTCAGTGTGCATCATAACGACTGGTCAGATGGTTGGACACTTAGAATATTAGCTTTTTATGCATATAGATTTTCTATGGCCAAGAAGAAACAGAGCACTTAGGCCATTAACTTCAGTTTTGTCTAAATCACAGAGTCCATTTCTTTTTGCTTTATTTGCACATTGAAGAAGATGTTTAGAAAAGTGGCAGAAATTATTTTCTCCTCAAAAGTGCCAAGGAGGTTTTATAAGATGCTGTCACTTTGTAAACAGGTGTATATGTGGCTTACTGAGCACTTCTTAGTTCACTGTGCTGCTGTGACTGGTGCTCTGTTTAAATTTCCCTTCTAGCCTGTGAGGAAAATGACCTTCTGATTTCAGTTATTTTAGCTATTGTAGAATTGTGATCTGAGTGATTTAGGCCAAAATAAAAAACACCAGAGAATGTGAAAGAGTTAACTGGGTATTAAGGAGGTGAGTCTTTCTACTACTCATGCATCTAATAGCATCTCTAACTTTAGGATGTGCTTTTGGGAAAATGGATAGAAAGGAGGGAGAATTCAATCTGGTAATCAGTGCTTCCTTCCACTGCCTGCACGAATCTTAGTAGTATCTGGTAAAATCATACTCCGCCTCTAGTGTCACCTCCTTACCCACCACCAAATTATACCCACAGTCTCTGGACACACCTAGGAGAGGGTTCTGGCCTGGCAACTGCAGATGCAAAGATTTAACTGATGGAGATGCTATTTATTATGTTGATGGTGAAGAAAATACCAATGGCCTGGGAAACTAGCTAAGTGACATGCTGATGTTAGAAGCAGAGGGTTGGCAAGTGAAATTTGCATTAGTTTAGATGTTTTATCTTTCTAATTTGAGTTCTTGGTGGATGGCCAAAAAGTGAATAAAAGTGCAAGGAGCACAGAAGATAAGCTAGTTCATAAAGTTTCCATGGTAAACAAAAAATGCAACATAGTTCAAGTGTTTACAGATCATTTTATTTAATAAACACATGAATAGAGCTTAACTGGTGACATGTTCTGTTCTAAGCACTCTACCAATGTTAACTAATAACAGCTCTGGGTAGATTGGTTCTGTGACTGCCCCTATTTATGGGGAGGAAACTGAGGAATTAAGAGGTTAAAGAGCTTCCCAAGATATAGGGCCAGAAAATTGCAGAACCAGTATTTAAACTGAGCAGACTGCCCCGGGTGTCTACGTGCTCTGAATCACTTCACCATGTGTCAAGAAGAGCCACTAAACCAAAAGGTAGGGGAGTTCTAGTAGAACAGACAATTTCTCCTAGTTTTTACCATTGCTAAAATGATAATAAGAATTGCCTGGGTTCAAATTAGACAATGTGAATGAAAAAAGTCTTATTAACTAAAAGGGTAAATGATTGCAAAATACCACAAAAGTGGATTGATAATGGCTGTGGAAGGCAGGCAGTGGAAGTTTACAGATCTATGCCATATACATACTTACATTATCATTAAGTTACAACTTGCCTGAATAGATTGTTTTCATTCATAACCAGTCAATTAATACACTGTAAGTATATGTGCCATTCATACACCATAAGTACAATGAATTGGGGCAGGGGGAGAAGAATGTAACTTACAAAAAGGGTTGTCTAACCAGATAGTTTAACCCTTTGTATGTCATAAGCATCTATAGACACAAGGATGGTTTGAGCTTTGGACGCGTGGCAGTTAACTGGTTAATGAACTGGTCAAACCTTTATAAAGAAACTAGGGGCCCGGTGCACGAAATTCGTGCACTGGGTGTGTGGGGGGGAGTGTCCCTCAGCCCAGCCTGCCCCCTCTCACATACTGGGAGCCCTCAGGCGTTGACCCCCATCACCCTCCAATCGCAGGATCGGCCCCTTGCCCAGGCCTGACGCCTCTGGCCTAGGCGTCCGGCCCGGGCAGCGGGGACCCACAGCTGCAGCGGCCCCGCGATCGTGGGCTCTGCTTTAGGCCCAGGCAAGGGGCCCCTAGCTCCTGGGACTGCCAGCTTCGACCGTGCCCAGCTCCCATCGCTGGCTCCACCCCTACTTCCTGCTATCACTGGCCAGGGCAGAAAAGGCACCTGATTCTCCGATCATGGCTTGGGGGCAGGGCAAAGGCGGCCCCAGGGCCGCCTTTGCCCTGCCCCCCAGCTCTTAGCTCCCCCCTGGGTTTCCGATCACTGTCAGTGGCAGGGGGCTTCTTCCTGCTTTCCCTTTCGCCTCCCTGCATTGTGCCTACATATGCAAATTAACCGCCATCTTGTTGACAGTTAACTGCCAATCTTAGTTGGCAGTTAACTGCCAATCTTAGTTGGCAGTTAATTTGCATATAGCCCTGATTAGCCAATGAAAAGGGTATTGTCGTACACCAATTACCATTTTTCTTTTTTATTAGTGTTGATTGATTTAACTAATTAATAGGAAATATTTTGACAAATTTTAAATTTTTATCTGATATACTAACTAATGAACTCTCAGACCCCATAGTTTCCTTGCCACTAATTGATATAAACTTTGAACACATCATTTAATCAGTGTATAGTTTGCCCTTTCTTCCAATTTAGAAAATTCTTTGGATGATTCATTTTCAATTCAAAATTTGCATACTCTGTGCTTTTTATTTTACTTATTTATTTAATTTTAAGAATCAAATCTCTACAAACTAAAATCCAATAGAAATTTTAATAAAAATATGTTTTATTAATACCTTTAATTTCCTGGAGCAGAACTTGAAGTTTCTAGTTAGCACTTTTTAGAGACCTCACACCAAAGTTTATTTATTGTGTCCAACCCAGCTCCTTTTTGGTAAATCACCTATGAATAAACTTGACTTCCTTAACCAAAAGCTGAGAGCTTTGAGAGATGGGCCTCAGAAATCTGCAACAGCAAATAAGCCATGGATGTTTGCTTCCGGATCATTTCAAACTGCACCAAACCTAATAAAGCTGTTGCTGTCCTATTACCAACCATTTTCACTGGCCATTTCCCTCCTCTCTCCCCCCACATTTTTTGGTGCTGTAAAGTGCTTTTTAAAACAGAAATTAGTTTTTCAAACTGTTTTCTGCCATCTAGTAATGCTAACAAATTTTGACTGATGCCTGCTAAGGACAAGTGATAAGAACAGCATGTGAATCAGAAGATTTCCAAAAAGGGATTTGGCAATTAGCATGTGGTCCTGTTTTCTTCCAGCAGGTAGTGAAAAGAGAAACATCTAACAGTGGGGTTCATATCTCACCAAATATCAAGCAGACCAAAATTACTCCTTAGAATCTTGGCTTCCCTTTATGTCTGAGGGAGATCTTATAAGTTTCCCTCCTGGGCATGGAAGAGAAAACGCTCTTCTTCCCAGGGAGGGATGAAGGCCTGGCGATGGCAGCGTTGCCCAGGTTCACTGCAGCAGGCAGGAGGCCGCCTCCACGCCAGGCGCACTGCGGATGTGAGGTGCTGCAGAAGCGTGCAGGCAGTAGTCAGACAGGAACAGATCATGTGGAACTTTATTCCTTGTAATTACCATGTTTCTTTGATTCTTAAAATCCCATTCTGAAAATGTGGGGAATCATTGCCTCTCACAGTTGGTACATTGTGAAACTGCTTGAATCATGGAGGAGCAAAGGAATAAGTACCATTTAAGTTTTAATTAAAATTTAAAAAACATTCAACCATATCCTGCTTCTTCTTTCCATCAAGGACCCAACAATTATTAAATCTGGCTGGTGGTGTCCACTTTCAGAATCATGAATTTTTACTGGCAAACAATTTCTCTTTTCTATTGTTGGACATCTTCTTGGTGCATTTTACAGCTATCATCTTTGGCCGAGCTAATCTGGTTTTCTTCAGCCACAGCTCTGCTTCTTAATCCATTTAAGAATTTTACATAGATTCTCCTTGTATGGTGAGTCTATTACCATGGAGTTTTTCTTTCAAGCCACTGAGTGCAGCTTATTTCTCTTTTTTTCTGTCCATAGTATATGTTTGTGACACTCTTGCATGTTAGCCTTTTTAAAATTTATTTCAGGACTGGCTGGGATGGTGTTAGATGAACATACTCATACAATAGATATAATTACAGAAAGTTTTGTATCTTTAAATTGATTTAACTTATTTTTTTTCTTACTTGGATAGAAGTTATCTACACATTATGTATTTCTTTTTCTATGCCTAGCGCCCTTCTAAGCACAGTGAGTCACACACACACACACACACACACACACACACACACACACGCACAGATACACACAAACTGAAAAATATACCATTTTAACTTAAATGTACAAAGAATTAACACAATCCTTCTCGAACTCTAATTAAAAAAACGGAAGAGAAATAGTTTATAACTCATTTTGAAGCCAGCATTTCCTTGATATCAAAGCCAGACAAAGGCATCAGGAGAAAAGAACCACAGACTAATATAACTTATGCATAGAGATGCAAAAAATCCTAGCAGATTGATTTCAATAACATATTAAAAGGATTATACCAGTGGGATTTACCCCAAGAATGCACTGGTGGTTCAATACACTAACATAAATCAATGTAATACACCACTTTAATAGAGTGAAGTTTAAAAAACAACAATTCATGATCCTCTCAATGGATGCAGACAAGGCATCTGACACAATTCAATACCCTTTCATGATAGGAAAAACCATAACAGAATAGAAGGAAACTTCCTAAATAAAATAAAGGACATCTATGAAAAATGCACAGTCAATGGTGAAAGAGTGAAAGTTTTCCCCATAAGATCAGGAACAGGGGGAAAATAAGTGCTCTAGCCACTTCTATTCAACATTACACTGGCCTTTACGGCCAGAGTAATGGGGAAAAGGAAAGAAATAATCATATTGGAAAGAAAGAAGTAAAACTAACACTATTTAGTGATGGCATGATCTTATATATAGAAAATCTTCCCACCCCTACAACAAAAAACTATTAGAACTAATACACAAATTTATAAAAGTTGCAGTATACAAGATCAATATACAAAAATTGGTTGTGTCTGCTGGTGTGGCTCAGTTGGATGGAGTGTTATCAGGTACACCACAAGGTTGTGGATTTGATTTCCGGTCAGGGCACCCGAGGGAGGCAACTGATAGATGTTTCTCACATCACTGTCTGTCTCTCTCTGTCTCTTTGAAATCAGTTTAAAGAAAAGGTTGTATATCTGTAAACTAGCAATAGACAATTCAAAATTAAATTTTAAAAAATTCCATTTACATTCACATCAAAAAGTATAAATTATCCAGGAATAAATTTTATCCAAATGTGAAAAAGTTACACACTGAATATTATATGACATTGATAAAAAAATTTGAAAGACCTAAATAAATGAAAACACATCTTGTGTTAATGGATTGGAAGATTTCATATTGTTAAGATAACAATACTCCCCAAATTAGACTATGCATTTAATATCATACCCATCAAAATTCCCCAATATTTTAATTCAAATATAGGCAAGCTGATTTTAAAATTTGTGTGGAATTTCAAGAGACCTCAAATATCCAAAATAATATTGAAAAATAACAAAGTTGGAGGGCTCACATCTCACAACTTCAAAACTCACTACGAACTACAGTACTCAAATCACTGTGGACATAAAGATAAAGATAAATGAGATAGATTTGAAAGTCCAGAAATAAACTCACATTATTTAGTCATTTCATTTTAGACTCAGGGACCAATACCATTCAGTGGAGAAAAAATATCATGTGAACAAATGGTGCAACTGGATATCCACATGCCAAAAATGAATTTGAACGCTTATCTAAAACCTTATACAAAAATTAACTCTAAATATATACATGACTTTAATATAAGAGCTAAAACATAAAATTCTTAGAAGAAAACATGGGAGTACATCATCATGACTTCATAATTGGCAATGGTTTCTTACATATGAGATCAAAAGCAGAAGCAAGAAAATTAAAGTTATATAAATTTGACTTCATCAAAATTAAATACTCATGTTCATTAAATGACACTTTCAAGCAAGTGGCAACAAACAGATGACAGAAATATTGCAAATCATATATGATGAGAGTCTATCATCTAAAATATATAAAGAACTCCTACAACTCAACAACAAAAAGGCAAACAACTCAATTTAAAAATGGGCAAAAGGTTTGCATAGACATTTCACCAAACAAGATGCAGATGGCCAACACCTAAACATATGCTCAACATTATTAGTCATTAAGGAGTTGCAAATCAAAACCATAATCAGATACCACATTACAGCCAATAAAGTGGCTATAATAAAAAACTTGAAAATAGCAAGTGTTGTCAGTGATGTGGAAAAATTAGGACACTTATACATTGTTGGTGGGAATTTAAATTGGTTCAGCTGATATGAAAAACAGTTTGATGGTTCTAAAAAGTTGTACATAGAATTACTATGTGTCCTAGCAATTCCACTTCTAGGCATGTACTAGTATCCAAGAGAACTAAAAACATATTCAAATGAAAACATGTACACAGATATTAATAGCAGTATTAATTTGAAATTGCCAAAGGCAAATAACAATATCCAACATATCTTGAATGCATAAACTAAATATGGTATATCCATACAATAGAATATTACTCAGCCATAAAAAGGAATGAAGTACCTGATACATGCTATCACATGGATGAAACTTGAAAATATTATGCTACATGAAAGAAGCGAGGCACAAAACTTACATTTTTTTGTCTGATTCCATTTATATAAAATGTTCAAAATATGCAAATCCATATAGATAAAAAGTAGATTAGTGGGTGGCAAGGGGCAAGAAAGAGGGGGAATGTAGAATGACTGATTAATGGGTATTGGGTTTCTTTAAGGTGATTAAAATGTTATTGAACTAAATTGCAGTGAAGGTTGCACAACATTGTGAATGTCCCAGAAGCCACTGACTTGTATAGTTTAAAGTGATTAAAATGATGACTTTTATGTTATGTAAACTTTCCCTCAGTTTAAAAAATTATTAAAGGCTACCTAACATTCTCAAGTAGTTCACAGTCTAGTTGAGAAGACAGAACAAAGATACATAAAAAATCAAATAGAGGTAGTCCTCATTTTCCCTGGCAGCGTGAAACCATAATATGGATACGCAAGCTGAAACTATTTATGCAAAAAATCTTTTCTTTTCAGTTTCACTGGGGTATAGTTGACAAAAAGAAACTGTATCTATTTTAGCTATACATTGTGATGATTTGATATACTTATACATTGTGGAATGATCACTTCAATCAATTAGCTCACATAGTTCCTTTTTTGTGGTAAGAATGCAATATTTACTCTTTTAGCAAATTTTAAGTATGCAATACAGTATTGTGGACTATAGTAACCATGATATGCATTTGATGTCTAGAATTTAGTTAACTTGCATAACTAAAACTTTGTACTGTTTGACCAACATCTCCCATTTCCCCCTTTGCCCCTGGCAACCACCATTTCCTTTGGCATATACCCATAAGTGAGATTGCTGGATCTATGGTGGTGCTAGTCTTAAGTTTTTGACAACCTCCATACTGTTTTCCACAACGGCTGTGCTAATTTGCATTCCCACCAACAGGGTACAGGGTTCTCCTTTTTTCCACATTCTCACCAACACATTTGTCTTTTTGGTCATTCTAATAGGGGTGAAGTGATATATTTGTGGTTTTGATGTGCATTTACCTGGTGATTAGTGATGTTGAGCATTTTCCCTGTACCTGATGACCATTTGTATATCTTGTTTTGAGAAATGTCTATTCAATTTGTTTTCTTTTGTTGAGTTGAGTGCCTTGTGTATTTTGGACATTAATCCCTTATCAGGCACATAGTTTACAAATATTCTCTATAGTTGTTCAGATTGCATTTTCAATCTGATGGTTTTTCCTATGTGGTGCATGCAAAGAGAGTTTAGTAATCAGTAGAAAAAATTTACATTTCTCTATAGCATTAATACATTTAGAACTCTTGTACTGTATAGAGAAATAAAAATTAGTAAAACTAATCATTTTTTAGTACAGTGTACTTGAAAACATTAAAATATTATGAATAAAAGTATTTATTTATTTATAAAAAGTATCGAGTGGTGTGGACAGTGCTTGCAATGTTCTCTTAGCATACCTTCCTCTTCTATGACTTGGCAAATAGTCATGCTCTTTTCTAAGTTTGGATCAACTTCTCATATTTTATCCTTTGCATTTTTTAAATATCTATAAAGTTATTTTTTGCCAGCTCCTTCATCCTTTCATTACAACCACTTTCTTGATTTGTGTCAATAAGCTGTTCTTCACTAAGTTTTTCCAGCTGCATATGTAGAACATGTTGAAAAATAGCAGTGCCAATATTCTCAGGGTCGGCGATTTTTTCCCTTAACTCCATTTATATCTGATTCTACTTTCGCTTTCGGTGTTACCACTTTTTATTTCTTTGCTACATGTTCATCTTTGCTAATCAATTCCTTATTTTAGGAAATGATTATCCATTTTTGTAAAATGTCACTTGGTTTTATCACTGAGAAAAAAGGAGTCAATACAACTACATGTTTGCTGTCTTTTTGTGTACTGGTAACAGACACACAGACGCCAAAGGAAATGAAGGGGTTGGTCACTGAGCATGATGCACATCTGTTATTTACATATTGATTTATTAATTAGAGAGTTAGCAGCAATTTTACGTTATGCAATTACTCACAGTTAATATGCCACGTTAACTGAAATTAACGTTGTTGTTGTGGAAATTGGTGTTATTTAAGTAAATAAGATAATTGTAATTTTGCATATTGGAGCTGTGAAAAGTAAGAAAGACACTAAAATTGGGCAGTATTGAGTAACATGTAGCAGAATTTTAGGTATCATTTTATTTCTAATCTTTGGCAAGTCATGGGCATCATTTTCCTCATTTACTAAATAAGGATAATTGTATTTGGTCCACATGGCTGAGGATAAAGGTTCTTGAAAGTGGGAAAATACCCAAAACATATGCCTATGTTCATTCTTCAAAAGCTAAGTACTTGCTTTGAGACAGGAATTGGGTTAAACATTTCTGACACAGAAGATAGAACATCGTCCTATGACCTAAGCATTGGGAGATGGGAAGGGGAAATAAATAGATATAGTAAGCACAAAAATTACTGAGTTATCTGATAGATGCTGTAAAGGAAATAAAGTGAACCAAAAGCAATCTTGGTAAAATATTACATCATTTTACGAAGAATTTTATGGCAATTCTATGTAGGATGAATTAAATAGGATGGATGTCTAGTTTTAGTAAAGGCTTTACAGCTCCTGTTTATTGATCCATATCTAGGATCAAGCCACTGGAGTAAGGCAAGGAAGTGGACTGGAGAAAACATTTGAACTTAAGAAGTTCAAGATTCTGAAAGTCCAGGGTGTTTCATGGATTATCTACATACATAGTAATGTTCCCAAGAGTGGTGGCAAGATTAGTACTCATTTATAAAGATATCCTCTACGGAAATAAGTCTTCCATAATTAATGGAATTTACTTCAATACGTGGCTACTTATTATAGCTTAGAGATAGATTCCAGGAAGCAGCAAGAGTGCTAATTACCTGTAGCACACTACATCTGTGTTTTTCAAACTTTAATGGGAATAAAAGTTACCTGCAATCTTGTTAAAATGGCAGATTCTGTTTTAGTAATTCTGTAGTGGAACCTGGGCTTCTGCATTTCTAAATATTTCTCAAGTTAACTTCACTTCAGTAGCAAGATACATATTTTCCAATGATAGCTCTGAGTTAAATAACATCCTCAAAACCATGTCTGTGGTCATAATTTGGAAAGGGGAAGAAAAGCATTTTGTTTCTTATACTACAGCGTAATTATCACAATTTCATGAACAATCATTCCTTTTCAAGGTTGTTATCATAGTAAGCACAGGTTTTATTTCCTAATGTCTACCAACAAAAGTTATTACTCTTGTAATATTGCTAGAAACAATATTTTACAATTTTTGAAGGGAATAATATTACTTCACTATTATTTTTATTATGTGTTTAATATTCTTTTGGGCATTGTAGTCACTTAACTGTTAACTTGTCATTGAAGGCATGACATATAAACTTATACTTATTGATAACTCTGAATATTTGGGTCTATTTTAAGTATTCGTGGTCTTTTTTAAACTCTAGAATGAATTCCCAGAAATGAGAGCTGAGAAAAGTTATGGGCATTATTGTGATTCTTAGTTCTTATTGCCAAATTAGAATAATTGGTTATATATCTTCTAACTGCAATAAATAAGTTTATTTATTGGATCCTATAATCTAAGTGTTTACTAATTTAATGGGTAAGTTATGACCTGTTTTATTTTAATTTACCTATGATTCTTTGATTAATAAGAAGGTGAGGTAGTTTTTCATCAGCAAATGTAGTGGTAAAGAACCAATTTCATACCCATTTGAGTTCAAACCTTGACTGCCAATTACTAGATGGTATAATTAACTTCTCTGTGATTCCTTTCTGGTTTGTGAAATCCAAATATTTACAGCACCAAAGTCATATAAATATTCTGTGTATTAAATCAGATAATGTATATAAAGATCTTAGGATAGTGCTTAGAATATATAGATGGTTAATAGTTCTTATTTTTATATTTTCAGTTGTAAATTGTCTGTTTGTGTTCTTTGCTTGTGCGTTTTGTTACTGAAAATGTCAATACTAACTAATTATTAAAAGTCAAGGATGGAAGCAATTATTTAGATTTGTACTGTCCAATACTGTAGCCATTAGTCACATTGGCAATTTAATTAAAGTGATTACAATAAAAATATATAATAAAATTAAACTTTCAGTTCTTTAGCCATGCTAACCACATGTCAAGTGGTATAGCCACATGAATCTAATGGCTATTTTGTTGGACGGTGCAGATTTAGAGAAACTTTCTTCATACCTTAATCAATAAAGAAAAAAGTAAAAAAAAGTAGAAATAAAAAAATAAAAGTATCATATGGCAACTGGCTCAGATTCTAGGTGATGATGAATTTGCAAGAGCCAGCCAAAAATTCTTATTCAATTTTCCTGTAGACCATGGCCATGAATATTTTGTTAATCCTCACCTGAGGACATTTTTCCATTGATTTTTAGGGAGAGTGAAACAGAGAGGGAAAGACAGAGAGAAGCACTGATGTGAGCGAAACACATTGATTGGTTGCCTCCTTCATGAGCACTGACCAGGACCCAGGCCGGGGTGCGTGTCCTTGACCAGAATCGAACCTGGGACCCTTTGGTCCATAGGCTGACACTCTATCCACTGAGCCAAAAGGGCTAAGGCATGAATATTTTGTATAGTTGCCAAAATTTTTGGTATACTCTATGGTCATGAAAGATAAAAAGGGAATTGTCCTTGTTAGAGACTGAATATGGAAACTCAGGAGCATGCTGTCTTATCCACCAGGCTGTTTTCAATGGGAAATAGGAAGGTATTAGGATCACATTTCAACCACTCTTGAATATGTCAACCAGAATCATCATTTAGCTGATACACAATTCCCAATTTAATTAATTAAAATATACTTATTTTATAAATCATATACCCCAGAGAAAGCTTCCTGGATCATTCTTCTTGATGTGAGGTTTAAACTTAAACATCTGAGAAATGGCTGGCTCCAATTAGGTTAAAATATTTACCTATCCAGTTAGAGTGCATAGTTCATTTGGTAAGAATGGAAATGCTAGGAAATATTCACATGAACAAAAATTATCTTGTATTCTCCTTAGATTCAACTTTCCAATATATTAGAGATTTCTCACTTTGTGAGAGAGAAAAGCTCTTCTTATTGTGTTTCCTTTTCTGCTGGTGCAATTATCTGTATCTCAAGAGAATCCTGGTATCAGCAATTACTCATTGGAAAGACAAAGCTGAATAAGTTTTCTCAAGCAGGTATTTAAAATTCATTGAGAAAGGTGATGATCCCGGACACCTTTTAAATTATCTGGTAATCTAGAGGCTCTCAAAAAGGATATAAAAATAAAAGCCTGAATAGAACAGTCTTCTTCCATTCACTCTGCTCATTTCTTCTTTAGCCAAGTTTAGCTGAAGTGGCCGGTGGGGTTAACTCCTTGACTGTTGTGTCAAATGTTAGGCTTCAGTACACATACGTGTGTATATATGAACAACTGTTTTTTAATAACCTGCCAAGCAGCTATAATCTTCCATTGTGGCTCCCATGGGATTTAATTAGAATAGTTTTCCACAGCCTGACATGTTTATGAGGCATAGGTAAAGAGACAGTTCATAAAACTGTCAATTTTCTGAGAAATTAAAGAAAAATTGGACTGCTTAGTGCCTTGGCAATTCTGTGCTGCTTATACTGGTATTGCAAACAATGAAATCAAAGGAAACATAACAAGATACTGATGCATTAGATATGGGCAGGTTAAAAATAATGTACAAGGACATTTGTCAATTTGAATGCATAAGGAGGCAAGGGGCGAAAACAAGACATAATACGGGAGTAGCCTGACTTACTTTGGGGTATTTGGGAATAAGGAGGTGAACACTGAGTAACAGTTTATTTGCATCTGGAAGATTTATAACTTTGTTGAATAGGCAAGATCAATAGTAGAGTTCTCAGACAAGATCAATAGATGAATTCTCAGGAGGATATAGATTCTCCTGAGGGGAACGGTAAGGTGATGAGCAGTGCTTTCATTTGGGGATTCCTCATTTAAACTATCTTTTCCTCCTTAAGGTAAAAATTATTAATCTAACATAGACTTTGTATTGAGACTCAAATTTGTTGAAACAGATGAAGCAATTGTGCCCTGGTCAGGCCTCTCTCTGAACTCTGTCTTTAATAAATGTACTCACTGTCTTTTCCTGGGCCTGATCTTAGGCAGCTGCTCATGATCACGTCACTCAATTTGCTCAAGTTCTGCACCTGGCTGACAGTAGGAAACAGAGCACTGTGGTGCACCACATAATTTAAATTATGAAACACAGACTAGGAATGGTCTTAAGATTACTAGGGAAAAGCTAATATTTAAGAAGGGTCTACTTTACCTTAGGAACTATATTGGGCAATTTTTATGCATTTTTCCATAGAATTCTCCTAACTACCCTCTGAAGTATGTACTGTTACTCTCATTTTACACTGAGAAAAAGGACACGTAGAAATGTTAAGCAACCTACTGAAGGCTATTCAACCAGTGAGGGGTAGAGTTAGGATGAAGGAATCATTATTAATACTTTTTTCATAACTTCATATTGCCTTTAGAAAAACTATAAAGTGGTGGAATATGTGCAAAAATATGTAGGTTTAGAAGAAGAGGAGTCCAATATGGAATGCTGCCAAAGTGGCAGTGGCTTAAGGAACAATAATCATCACCCTGTCCTGGGTCTCCTGGAGAAGGGTGACATCCGGGGAATGCTAACACTCAGTCCAGGGCTGGGCTGGTTAAAAGCAGAGCTTGGGACCTGGATATCACTATGGTCTTCTCACTTGTTCCTGGAGACCTCCAAGCGTACCATGTTGGTAGTCTAGTTCATGTTCTAGGAATTTATTTACCCATCCATCTTCTCTGTTATCTAGTGTTATTTTCTAGGCATTGTGCAAAAGACTTGGGGTTCAAAATGAACTAGAGGCAATCACATTTTCACAGTGGAAGGTCATAAAGTGGGGAGTCAAATGAACTTGAATTCAAGATTCTGACTCTGCTACCACTAGCTATGTGATGTTGGTCATTACTGCACTTCATGCCATTCAGTCTCATTCCAGGAAAAAGAGAAATATACTGCTTATTTCAAAGTTAGCTAGGTACTTCACATGATTAGTTTTATCCTTCTTTCTTGTTCCTCAAGACATCCTAAATTAAGAGTAGATGTAGACATAATAGAAAAAAATGTAAGGTTATCATATCTATAATAAAAGCACAATATGCTAATTAGACCAGATGTCCTTCCGGACAACCTTCTGGATGAAGCCGGTGCTGCAGAGGGCTGAGGCAAGCCGCCACAGCTGCAAGGGCCGAGCCCCTTGAATGAATTTCATGCATCGGGCCTCTAGTTAATTAATGACTGCTTGACAGAGGTGTAAACTGGACTTTATAGGAAAGAATAATGGATGGATTCTGTTTGGGATGTTGAGGAAGTCTTTGTAAAAGAGAAGATACTATGGAGACTAAGGAGAAGGAAGTTACGACTAATCAAGGGAACATGGGCCATCTCATATTCTTGAAACATTTGTGAGTGTGTGTGTGTGTGTGTGTATGTGTGTGCATACCTGTGCTCATACACTTATGCAGGGGAGGTTGAAGAAGTGATAAAATGCAGAAACACCAGAAATTGAAGATAGGTTGGGTCCCAAGGTTAAAAGCTCTTTTATATTAACACTTTATTCTACTGGAATGAAAAGCTACTAAAGGATTTTAATCAATAAAATTGGAAGAAGAGATTTGTATAGGTTAAATATTACTTCAGTGGGTATTTTTATACTATATAATAAAAGCATAGTATGCAAATTGTCCCTTTAATGGGGAGTTCGTCTGTGAGTTCGACCAGGGGCCGGGGTTGGCAGGGGGAAGAGAGGGAGGCCCCGGGTGGCAGCCAGAAGCCACTAGGGATCCTACCAGTGCATGGATTTTGTGCACTGGGCCTCTAGTATGATGATAATAGCATTGTTCTGAGGCACTTAAATTATGTGTCGATGCCATCAACCCTGTAGGTGAAACAAATCCCAACAAAAAAAGCCAACACTAATAATTTCAAGTATAAGAAACATAAAACAGTGCTGGCAAAAGATATAAAACCAATGAGGTAATTTAATTAATTCTAGAGTTACTTCCCATGACAAAACCCCATTGAGTTGTTGAGAGAAAGAATTTGGGAGAAAAAAAGTTTATAGCAGAACATTATCTTGGTTTAAAAATACATTAGAAATTTATACCAAATCAGAGACACTATGGATTAATAAAGACCATAGTATAGCATTTCTAGCAACAACAATTGTGTATGAATTCACAAATTAAGAGGCCTGCCAACACTGAAATTATCTCCAGAGTTAAATACCTTATAATTATAGTCTATGTAAAACTATAATTAATGCAATGTTATACTTACAATTTTGTAATGATGATAATAATTTAGATGCTGTAATTTCTTCCATGTAAGGGTCTAAAAAGGATTCATAATTATTAACTAACTAGAGGCCCAGTGCACGAAATTCATACACTTGGGGGGGGGGCAGCCTGGCCTATGCCCTGTCACAGTGCAGGAGCCCTGCGATCTATAACCCCAACGAGGTAGGCCCCACCCACCCATCTGGGGCTCCTGATGGATTGCCCCAAAGAGGTAGGCCAAAGCCGGGGGTCCCATCTCTGCACCATGCAGAGCTGGGAGGAGGCCGGACCCCCAGGCAGGCCTCGCCACACAGAGCTGGGGGACCCCCAGGCAGGCCTTGCCAGATGCCCAGGTAGGCCGCCTCATGGAGCTGGGGGACCCGCCTCCTCCGGGCTCTGCACACAGAGCTGGGAGGAGGTGGGACTCCCAGGCAGGCTCCATTCAGTGCAGGCAGTGTCAAGCCTAGCCCCACTCACCTGTGGTGCCCGCTGTGCGCACAGCCATCTTGTGACGGAGTGAGGGCATCACAGCATGACAACTACTTAGGCTTTTATTAGTAAGGATTAAAATTCTTAACAGTATCCCAAGGATAAGATAAATGTACTATTCAAAACTCAATGTTCAATGTAAAGTCATTTTAGTTTTCATTTAAAACTACTGAAAAGTAAATAAGTGATGGGGAGGAGGAAAATAAAATGTGTTTAGTTGTAATTGATCAGATTACTCATATTATTGACTTATTGTATATGTATCATTTTCAGCATGTTTGCCAGAGCAAAGTTGTCCTGATTTAAAAGGAATAATGGTCTCACAGAATAGTGACTATATTATGAGTATTAGGTGTCATCTATCTACATATGGCAAATAATGGAGTCCTTTAAAAAAAAAGGATATCTTAAATTTTATTGAATAATGTGATAATAACTAACAGTTTTTAAAATTGTTTACTGGTACAATATTACAGATGCTCCTCATGCCCCTGTCTGCCCACCTTAAGTGAAATGTTTTGGCATCAATATGTGATATGAAGATAGGGGCAATGACATCTTTTGTTTTAACTCCTGACCAAATTATAACTTAGTTCTGGATGTACATTTATTATCTATTATACAAATAACTCACTTGCAGTTCTAAATTTTTAACATAGTTTACTATTTTTAGTATAATACTTGGCCAAAAGTGAATTAGATTTATAATGTTTATAACTTATTCCTGCATGTAGATAATATGGAAACATGTATTCAAAGACTGTTACTGTTCTGAGTTTATTTTAAACAGAAATTTATACTCCCACTCCAGAAAAATTATTTAGCTCTTAAGAATGATTTTAAAACAAGATGAAAATCTGTTAAAACTTTTAAACTGGTCATGTATTTTCACTGTTTGAAAAAAAAGTTTCAAAAAATAGTTCTTGTTATTCTTAGATATGCTTTTAACCCACAATACTAGTACATGATACAAATGTATTACTCATTGATTTATATTATTTTTAAGCAATAGGTTGTATAAAATTGATATTAAATGTAACAATAAAATATTTAACATACCATAACTGCTAATTTGTCATACTGTAATAAATGATACTATTCTTATAATTCTCAGGCATTCTTAGGGATTAAATAACAGAATCCACTTTGTAGAATTTGTTTTCTCCTTTTTCTTTTTTGGTTTATGTATAACTTTTTTATTTCTATTTTCCACAGAGCACTGCATTTATTTTCAATATCCTCTGTTGTGTCCCTCTATATTTTTTTTAATCAATTTTTCTGAAGGTTTAGAATCATTGCTACTCCTAGGAAAAGTCTAAGTCATTAGATACACATTTTGCTGATTTTCTTTTATAAACCACAAACCATTAAAGCAGTGGTTCTCAGCCTTCCTAATGCAGTGACCCTTTAATACAGTTCCTCATGTTGTGGTGACCCCAACCATAAAATTATTTTCATTGCTACTTCATAACTGTAATTTTGCTACTGTTATGAATCGTAATGTAAATATCTGATATGCAGGATGTATTTTCATTGTTACAAATTGAACATAATTAAAGCATAGTGATTAATCACAAAAACAATATGTAATTATATATGTGTTTTCTGATGGTCTTAGGCGACCCCTGTGAAAGGGTCATTCGACCCCCAAAGGGCTTGCGACCCACAGGGTGAGAACCGCTGCATTAAAGGGAGACTACTCAGGACATTATATTTTTATTTCTTGTACCTTTATCATTTTTTCAAGTTATTAAACCACTTATTTGTTTTCATATATCAGAAAATAAAACTAACTAAATAATGGATCAGTCTCTCTAGTTCTCTCTTTCTCAGTGAAAATGAACGTTTATAGGCAGAAATAGAATAAAATAGAAAAGACTAGAAGTTAAGGAGAGATGTGTTAGGGGTCACCAAAGTAATATAGAGAATTCATTCAGATCAAAGGAAGTTGGGAGTTATTTGACAGTGCTTAATATGAAGCAGCTGCTTTGGGGAGTCTTATATAATAATTTATTCCTCTTTTGACTTGCAGAGTACTGAGCTGTCGCCAAAGAATTCAGATCATTGAATGTGGCCACCCTTTCCTGATTTCCTTCGCCTATTTAGTTCAGGAAATGTGATGCAATGTGATGTGTCAACGTTTGCATGATCAGAGTGTCAGTCTCTATAAGGACTCCACTCCTGAGTCCTGAGGTAAAGTACTACAACATATATTTTTGGTGACACAGGAATAGTGTTGCCTTTGCTGCACTTCCCACGGCTGTTGTAGATGGAAAGCAATGAATTCAGAATTTTCAGGTTGGTCAGGCCATCTTCTCAGTGAGTTTTGCCTCAGGTGCTCTGAAAATGCCACATGAAAATTATACTTCATTTGTTCTCAGATGTTTGCAGGCAAAGGGCTTTGTTTTAGGGCTGAAATCTCTGCCACAAAACCAACCTTACCAGTTTCTACTAACCATAAAAAATATCTATCAGAATTTTCTAGAAGTTATTTCAAGGATGACCTTCTGTTTCATGAATTACCAGTGATGGGAAGCCTGGTTTTTATCAACTATCCAAGTAAAGTAATAAATTCAAGTTATTATCTAATAGTAAACAAAAATCAGTAACAGATCAATGAACAAACTTTCAATCACCAAAAGATGATTCTCAGAGAATATTCGTGATAACTTCTACTAGATATTGTGAGAAATAGGGGGAAAATGATGTAGTTTACAGTGAAAGTAATCACTGGCCTTCAAAGTAATTACAAAAAAAGTCTGAAATTCAAAAGGTAGGAGTTCTATTCTCTGTCACTGACATCAGAGACTCAAATGTGATGGACTTGTAGGAAGAGACTTGCAGATCATCTGGTCAACCCCTTTTCCTCATTTACCTCCCTTTTCTCAGATTCAAAGAGGTGAGGTGAATTGCTCAAGGAATCCAAGCTTCCCACATCCCCTCTCTTTCCCCAACAAATAGACATGTCAGTATCCTCACAAGTTCTTCTTTTCTTCTCTCCCATTTCAAGAAAGAAGTGTTCTTCCTCAGGTGTAAAGTGCAAGATTAAGCCTCCCATGGAGCCCTGGTCCTATCCTCTCCTTCTTAGTCTGGTGTCTTCCACTATCAATGACCTTTTCTCCTTTATTTAACTTCTCATCTACTTCCCCTCAAAAAAATCAAATTGCATTTCATTCAAATTGCCATCAGCTTTGTGATCTTTGGAAAATATTTTTTAACATTTTATTATGGGAAATTTTATGTATATACGTAAGTGGGGAGAATAGAATAATGATCCCCATTTATGTAACACTCAACTTTAACAGTCACCAACTCATAGCCAATTTTGTTTCATCTATACTTCCACTGATTGCCTCATGTCAGATTATTTTGAAACAAATCCCAAATATTATATCATTCCTAGTACTTATCACAAAAATAAGGGACTCTTTTATTAAACATAACAAGAGAGCCATCATCAGCCTATAAAATTAACAATATGCTTTAATAACCATTAAATGTATAGGCACTATTCAAATTTTCTCAATTGTCTCAGGTAATTTTTAGAGTGTTTGAATCAATATTAAAATAAGATTATACCTAATTATTTAATATATCAATTATTTAATATATCTCAAGTCTCTCCCTTCGCTCTTTCTTTCTTTTTCTTTCTCTGTCTCTCCCTTTCTGTCACTCATCAATTAATTTATTAAAAATCTGTATCATTTGTTATTTGAAGTTGCTCATAGTTTGAATTTGGCCAATTGTCTCTTATGATGCCATTTAGCAGGTTCTGAACCCTATGCTTCCTACAAATTGATAGCTGGGTCTGTAAGTTTGAATAGATGCAAGTATTTTTTCCCCCCAAGAAATACTATTAACTAGTGTTCTATACTTTAATTGGGAGATTATAATATCCAGTTGTCTCTTGTGTGGGATTGCAGCCAGTTTACCAGTTAGAGTGTTATACCACTGGGGATATACTCAGGGGGTACAGCCTGTTCTAGGGTGCAAAAAATAAGTGGTGCATTGACTATAGTAGTTTGAATCCTAAAGAGGATTTAAAATCAACATTAGCCAGCCGACATGAGTCAGTGATTGAGTGTTGACCTATGAACCAGGAAATGATGGCTCAATTCCCAGTCAGGGCACATGTCCAGGTTTCATGCTCCATCCCCAGTATGGGACATGAAGGAGGCAGCTGATCAATGATTCTCTCTCATCATTGATGTTTCTATCTCTCTCTCCCTTTCCCTTCCTCTCTGAAATCAATAGAAAATATATATATATATATATATATTTTTTTTTTAAATTAATCTGAAAGTTAGGTAGACAAGGTATACTATTTATTTTCCTTTTTTATTTACATTGAAATCAGGAGACACATAATAGAAATGTGATCATTTCATCCATCCATCCATTTTTTCATCACCCAATCCACCCCTCAATCCAATTCACCCATCCATCAATTTATTCAATTATCGCTTTACCAAGCACTCAGAATTGTTCCACACAGTGGAAAGAAAATCAAATCAGCCTTGGAGTTACACATCTAATATTAAAATGATGTTTTGCTAGCTGTGTGATCTTGGAAAACATACTAACCCCTCTAAACTTCAATATTCTCAAGTGAACAATCAGATTAATAATACCTTCTTTTAGGTTGGTTGAGCACAAATGTATGGAGGACAACAGATTTTTTCCCCCTCCCAGAATAAGGTATGAGTATAGCCAAACACAAGTTTGTCTGGGTTTCTATTCAGCGCCTTCTGGTTTGGCTTATGAATTTGTACTGTCTAGAATTGGGGCATTACAGACTATAGAGCTGGAAAAGGCCTTAGATCTTAACCTGTCCAACTTTCTTATTTAATAGATGAGAACATTTTGGTCCAGACACAGTAAAATAGACTTGCCTTAAAATCAAATCTGCTAAACTATAATGTATTTTATTGTTTGCACTTTTATTTTTCACTTTATCCTTTTCTTCTTATTTCACAATAAAAATGAGTACCTTTACTTATCTATCTTTAGAAAATTACCTTTCTTTGACATTCAATAGTCAAGAAAGGTATACTTTTTTGTAATCCACTTTATTCTTTTTACAGTATCTTAGGATATTGAAAATATCCCATTTTTACAAATATATCAATAAATTTAAAGAAATGCCAATCTAAATATCCAAAATATACTTTATGAAATTTTATAAGTAAATTGTAATGATTATTTAGAGGAAGGAAGGCATAGAAATATGCCAAAAAAATGTTAAAGGACAAATGAGGGGGAGCTTTTTCTACACATACAAAAATATAATATAAAACTGCAGCAAATAAAATAATATGGTTTTAGCATAAAATTGAATAATAAATAGATCAGTATAATAGACTAGATTTCAGAGACTATGTCTATGGTAAAAATGGCATTTTAAATCAGTAGGAAAATCATTTAATAAATGATATTAAGATACTTGAATACACTTATGGATACAAATTTGCAACCCTACCTTATATATAATCTACATAATAAGAGAGCAATATACTGTTAAAAATAAAGAATAAAGCAAAAATTGGTCCTATACATATGTGATGAATATTGCAATCCAATGTGCATTTAATGTAGCGTGTGTGTGTGTGTGTGTGTGTGTGCATAATGTCAAGGAAGGATATCTTCAGAGTGAAGGAAAGAAGTTTAGAGACGCTTTTATTCTTTTTACTCTCTATAGATCTCAATCTTTAATATTTTAAATTTTCTATTATGTTTGTAATTATATAAGAAGTAGTCCAAAGCATAAAAACATCACCACTGAATTGCTCAGTTTTAATTTTTTTTTTTGCAAATTGTATGTTTATGTGTGCATTTTTGCAAACCAAACCACATTATAAACTAAGTATGGGAATTTTTGGTTTTTGAAAAATGTGTGGTTCTTTTTTAAAAAAGTACAAAGCATTCCCTTATCTCTCCAGTTCTTAGTTTTAGGATTTGGTACATTTGGTTTTCTTTAATCGTGCTTATTTCTGATAGTTGGGTGATCTAATGTAGATTAACCACATAATGCTGACTTACGTAAGATGGGGACTGGCATGGAATCTGTTACCTGCTTCTACTTAAGCTTTTGTTGAAGAATGTTTTCTGAAGCGGAAATGAATGTTGAAGCCGTGAAGACCCAGCGGAGCAGGAAACGATGGGTAAGATGTATAAATATTTTTTCTGTCACGTTGTGTGGATAAAACTGGTAAGGATAAATAACAAAACTAGTTAGAAAGTATAATATTTAAAAAGAATTAAAATTATATGTGGAAGACCTATTCCTCAAAAAACCACTCTGAAATTATTTTAGACATGAGGAAACTACAGCACAAGGACATTGGTGACTTGCCTAAATTCATAGAGCTAGTAAGTATTGATACCAGGGTTATAGCCCTAGGCAATCTCATTGCCCCATTTACTCTCTAATTATTGCAATAATGCAATAAATATTCCTAGGTATGTTTTCTTATATCCACATCCAAGGCTTCCCTGGTGCTTGGATGTGGTCCTAGTATTAGGGAAGACTTGGTTCTAGGGCTGGTTTGAAATCTTGGGAGTTTCCAAGGTGAAATTTAAAACCAGCCTCTACGTAAGGAGAGCAAGAAGAGACTGAAGATAGAGGCTCTAGTTTGGTAGGTGGCAGTTTCAAAAAAATAAGAAAATTTACATGCAAGGCTTGTAAGTTGGATCAACTGTAAGACAAATAGATATCTGCACCCACCCACCAGAATCTTAAGAGTTTATATAGAGGTTTTAACAGGGCTCAGTCATGTATTTAGTCCAGATGTTCTGAACAACATATTGCTCTCTCAAAGCTGTGTCCTTGGAATGGTTCTTAATGCAGGACTGTAGGTGGAAAGTAACATTCTAAGGACAGGGGAGAAATGAGGGGCCTCCTATGGCCCAGGCTGAGCCTAAGAGTCAGCCAGAGGTCATGTCCTCTTGATGACCTCCTCCACTATGTGGGTTATACCCGTTTGCAACTCTCCTAGATTTCTACTATTTCTCCATATCCTTTTTTAACTTTTTAAAACAACTTTTAATGTTGGCCAGTCTGATTAGTGTGGAAAGGTATTTTTAATTTTTATTTCACTTACTACTAGAGAGGGTTTCTTTTGAGCCTTTTCTGTAGATTTTATTTTTATATTATGAATACTAAACCAGATATTCCATGTAAACATTGCTGGGCTCTTTGTTCTGTTCCTTTGGTCTATTTTCCTAGCCCTAAATAAGCACACATTTTAGGTTACATGAGCCTTTTTTTCCTTCTTCTGCTTCTTTCCTCTTCCTCCTTCTCCTGGAACATCTTGTATCTGATAGGTCAAATTCCTCACCACTTTCTTTTTCAAAATAGTATTGACCATTGGTGGCCTTTTAGTTCTTTCATATAAACATTAAGGGAAAGTTATCAAGTTCCAGAAAATAAATTTGTTTCATTGAATATACAAATTAATTTGGGATAATGCTAGCCTGTACTTTCTCCAAATGTTGGAAGCTATAATTAAATTTCTTATTGTATCTTAATAGTTGGTGGATTTCACTGTGTGGTGTTTTGTGGTTTTTTTTTTCAGTAGCTGGTTGCCAAAAGGTTAATAACTTCTAAAGTAATTACATATGGGCATAGCCTCTGTCAGATGTCAAGTGCTGTGGCTAAATAAAAAAAAATTCTTGTTTTAACAAATATTGAGGTATTTATATGTTGATGCTATTGTTGGTATTTCTCTAGAATGATATAAATGTAGACACCAGGAAGCCACATTTGGGCACTGATAACCACCATTATTTTACTCGGGGCCAGGTGCTTGAGCTTATCTGCTAAGTTATTTGGCACCGAGCCGTACACCTTTGGTGATCATGAGCAAAGGCTCTGCTGAGCTGGAGCTAGATGTTGTAATGCATATTTTAAGCATTTGTTGATGTTGAATGATTCCAACTTAGGGATTAGAATTGCATTTTGTTGTATATATTTCAAAGTTATTTACATTTAATATATAACCCAATGTTATGTCAATGCAAGTGTATATTATTTCAGATAAACAGGCTGAAAACCACAAAAAAAAACTCTGCAGGTTTATATAGATTGGCTTTGCTACTTTCAAACCCAAATAGAGAAGAAAAATAAGTCTGGAGTTGGATCCTTTTTTTTCAGACTTATGAACATCCTGCTGTTGGAAAATCAGAGGTTACCATACACATGTCAATTATCCTATATAATAAAATCTGAATATGCAAATCAACTTAACAGTGGAACGACCGATTGCTATGATGTGCACTGACCAACAGGGGACAGACACTCAATGCACAGGATCGGACTCCCTCTTGTCTGGATCAGGCCTGCAGAGATCGGGCCAAACTGGCTATCTGACATCCTCTGAGGGGTCCCGAATTATGAGAGGGCACAGGTCAGGCTGAGAGACCCCACCAGTTCATGAGTCCATACACTGGGCCTCTAGTTTAGATTATAAATGTTACCACTCCTTTTAAAATGAATCTTGGGTCATGGCTTTCAGACACTTTCTACCACATGCCAAATACTGTGTTTGAGCATTTCATATCAATTACCTTATTTCTCCTTCACAGAAGTCGTATACATTAGGTATTTATCTCTAATTTATGGATGAGGAAACTGAGACTTAGAAAAGTTTCCTAAGTCCTGTAGCTGGGAGCAACAAAATTGGGTTTCAAGCACAGTTCTATTAAATCCAATTCTATTTCATATTATCCCATGTGTTAGTCCATTGGCTAGGAATTGGATTATAAAAAGCAATATATATATATATTTATGTCAGGTGCTGATTCTTGAATTAGGTCCTAACTTCTAAAATTTAAGATCCCTGTCTTTTAGCCAGCCAATGATGGTCCAACACAATATTTATTACTCTGTGGATTTTGTTACTTAACTTGCTGAGACACCAAAATTATAAAGCAACTAGAGGCCCAGTGCACGAATTTTGTGTGAGGGTCTCTAGGCCTGGCCTGCAATAAGGGCCATCCTTCCCGGCTGCCCACAGCTGGCCCCCAAACCTGCTGCCATCCACCTCCTGCCACCACCCACCCCTGGCTCCCCTTTTGCCATAGGTGATCAGTGCCTGCCGGCTGGGGGATGGGACTGAGAGGTCGGCTGTTACTGTCAGCTCACCTGCCCCACCCTTGCTCTGTGTTGCCCTCTGTGTGTGGGGTGACCGGCGGGGCAGGGGCCTTGGCCTGGCAAGGCCCACATCCCCTGCCACCCACTCCCGGTTCCTTGTTCATCATCAGGCGATTGGAGCCCCCTGGCCTGGGAAAGGAACCAAGAGGTGGTCAGTGCACCTCATAGTCACTGGTCCAGCAGTCGTTCTGATCGTTCCACCTTTAAGGTCAATTTGCATATTACCATTTTTTTATATAGGATAATATCAGACAATTGAACAATTCTAATGTTAGTTGCATTTTAAGGTGATCTCATTTCTCCAAACATTACAGATTTAGCTGCCAGTTTTGGAGGCTTTAGAAAATTCTAACTTTTAGCACTCTTGTCTATTTATTTTTCCCATCACCATTTATCCCCTCTATGCCCTTTTCCACCTCCATCCCCCCACCTCACAATTACCACACTGTTGTCCATGTCCACAAGTTTTCTCTCTCTCTCTCTCTCTCTCTCTCTCTCTCTCTCTCTCTCAATCCTTCCATTCCCCACCCAACATCACCCACTCCCAATAAGTTCTAAATGCAGGATGGAACAAAAGTAGATTTACAGTTGTTTATATGGAAAACAATACAATAATTAATAAATAATAATAATACAAGAATAAACTCTGTGTTTCACATACTCACAACTGTAAACCTCCTTTTGCCAAACCCTATATAGACAGATTAGCCATGCACAGGGTTGATACTGGCAAACAGGAACCCTTTAACTAGTGTTTTCACTTTACATCCTATTTGACTTTGAGACTGAAGTTAATAGATTTGAAAATGAGATACTTTTGAGATAGAATATTCCAAATTTCTGTATTAAATTCTAAATTTTAAAACAAGAGATTTTAAAATGTTTTTTTCACCTTTAGTAGTAGAAGAGTACAATTAAAGCCCAATGCTCTTTTGAGAATTGATATAATACTAAAGTGAAAGAACCAGAGGATATATTGAAAAGGATGGATCAATTCATGAGGTTTAAAGAACAAACTTTCTTTTTTTAAATTTATCTTTATTGTTGAAAGTATTAAAGATATCCCCCCTTTTATTTCCCCATTGCCCCCCGTCCAGGGCCTTCCCTACACAATTGTCAGTGTCTATGGGCTGTGCATATAAGGCATATAAGTTCCCGTGGTTAATCTTTGACCCCCACCCCCACCTTCCCTCTGAGAATCCTAAATCTGTTCCATGCTTCTATGTCTCTGTATCTATTATGTTCATTAGTTTATTTTTGTTTTCTAAATCTTTATTTTTTAAAGTATTACATATGTCCCCTTTTCATCAGTTTATGTTTTTTATTAGATTCCACATATGAGTGAGATCATGTGATACTTACCTTTCTCTGATTGGCTTATTCTTTTCATATAGCAACTTTATTGTGGTTGACTAGGAATAATACCAAAGGACAAAGGGAGTTACAGCAAATCCATGCTGGCACCTTCTGCATCCAATACAGGAGCTAGGGGGTTAGAGTCACTTTAATGCACATTATTGTCAATTTTACAATTTTATTTTCACTTTGCAAGTATAAACTGATAAATAAAATGTCAAGCCCCAGACTAAGAAGTCTGCTTTAGAGTCAGAAAAGATCTGTGCTGGAAATCGTTGGCAGAATTGCCCTCTGGACTCTGTGACTTGCTGTGTGACGTGGGCATGCGTGTGCCTTGATTTTCTCTGTGTTGTTTTTTTAGGAAAGACTCCTTATGGAATTGCCTTACATGCCATAACATGACCATTCATGTGCTCTCTCAGGTTTTCTCAACTCCAGGCTCTGCGATTCTGGGTCTGACTTGACACTAGGGTACAAGAGATAAGAAATGAATGGCCCTGACTCCTAGTTTCAAATTGGAAAACAATAAATCTTTTCTTTTAAGTGAACCTAACCTGATGTTATGTATCTTGCAAAAACACTAGAAATAATAATAATTGTCTTGCTCTTTTCCCTTAAAAAAAGGGCAGATTTTAATGGACTAGAGCACTTTGGATACAAATACTAAATAGTAAATATCTGGGTTCAAGTTCTGCTTCTGTTACATACATATGACTTCATTTTTTATTAGAGGCCCGGTGCATGAATTCATGCACGGGTGGGGTCCCTCAGTGTGGCCTACAGGGATCGGGCCCCAGCCTCACAGCCCTGCAGCCCCTCCTGGCACCCCGTCTTGGCCTGGTGCTGCCTGCTCACCTGCTCTGCCATCCCACCATGGTCCTGCTCTCATAGGGGCCTATAGGAGCCGGCTGGCACCTGCTGCCCATACCACATCACCAATGCTCACCATGTTCCGTGCTTCCCCCTAGTGGTAAGCACACGTCATAGGGAGCCGTGGAGCTCCCAGTCTCCCTGTCAAATTCCTAGTCAAACGACCGCCCGAGGGGACAATTTGCATATTAGGCTTTTATTATATAGGATTTTTCAGCAATATAGTTGTTTATTATCATTATCGAGTATTATGTACTGTATATAATTGTATACTGTTTTTTAAATTTAACTTTATTGTTGAAAGTATCACAGATGTCTCTTCTCCCCCACCCCCATTGGCCCCATATCCCTCCTCAGGCCTTCCCTGCCCTATTGTCTATTATTGTCTGTACCTGTGCTATGCATATATGGATATAAATTCATTGGTTAAACTCTTCCTACCCCCCAACATAACTCAGTCTGTTGCATGTTTCAATGTCTCTCAATCTTTTTTGTTCATCAGTTTATTTTGTTTGTTAGATTCCACATATAAGTGAGATCATGTAATATCTTTTTATTTGGTTTCTATCTGGAAACCAAAGGAATTATATTATATGACTTAAACTCAATGACTAAAATCTAAAAACAATTTTTTAAATTCTCAGTTATTTTGTATGAATTGCAAATAAAAGTTGGTAGAACACTAGGGTTAGCTGGTGAGATGGGGGTAAGATATATCTATATTGAGAAAATCAAGAAATACTAAAGATTATAATTTAAGCAAGTTGTCAGATAATTTCCCGTATGTTTGGGCACCAGTCTTTGAGCCATCCTCAGACTGCAAAAATATATCTTAAATTCTTAAGATTATAACAGATGTTTAGAAAATCAATTTGTTCAAGAGCCTTTCAATGTTATTGCTTAGATTTGCTGGGACATTTTAAATATATATACTTCACATGGAAATTATTTAAAATCATAGGGTAGACCCTTGTCAGCCTGAAATAGTTTGTAGCTCTGCTTGGAAGCTGGGGTATGGATTATGAGTCCTTTAGTCTCCTGAATGTCCCAGGGTTATATAGGTAATTGTTTTAAACCATGCTTGAACTGCACATGGTTTGAGTATAGAGTAGGCAGAATTTGACCCTGGGAAGACAGACATAATGTTAATTTTTTAAAAAAAAAAATAAGAGCATTTGAAGAAAGCCAGAAATAAATTTAGAGTTACTATAAACAAGGCAGAGTCTTACTCATCACAGGGAAAAGTCAGGCTCATTAAAGAAGGTAATTATTACCTCTGACATACAGAACTGTGTGCTGCTTTAAATTAAGGTTCTTAACGAGGCATTTCATTGTATGTCCTTAAATGAGGGATTTAAAGAGGCAGCCTTTCTTCCAAAGTCAATGTAAATGCGAGTTCTACATTCAGTAGTTTTTCTGGAGAAGAATATTTCAGGAAAGAAAATTTGGGAATATTAAATACACAAACATGCACACAATTTTAGAACAGATTGCTGATGAAAACCATCCAAACCATGTGCTTGAAAGTAAAGATGTAAACTTTCCCATGTGCTAATGATATGCTAATGATGTTTATGTTAGACAGATAACTAAAGCAATGTCTTTGTTCCTTTTCCATTAAAGAAATGAATCAGCTTGAATAAGCAGTTTTACAGGAAAGTTGTAAATGTTTATATTTTTCCCCATTTTAATTAGTTTCTGTTTATTTTACTTCCCTTGCTCAAAAAACATTTTTCTTTTTCCCCTCCTCCTTTTCTGTTCTGTATTGCTTACAGGATTCGGGATGGACTGACTGAATTTTATTTGAAATCTTAACATACTCTAATCTTCTCATAAGATAAGAATTTGTCTCAATCACCGTACAAGAAGCTATACCTGGCTTTAAGCAGTCCCTTTATCAAAAAGTCCATATTGAACACCAATGACAAGAAAAATAAATTGTTTTCAGTTGAATACATTTATTTTAAAAAGATGTACTTTCTGGCTTTGCTTTTCAAAATTTAAAAGTATCTCACTAAACCACACTGCCATGATAGGAAGTGGAAAGGGGGTGTTTTTCAAATCTAAAGTTTGCATTCTACTCTTTTTCCAAGCATATAGCTAAATTCTAGAAAACCTGTAGACCATGAACATGATTTCCCTAAGGATTTTTACCTGTTCCATCTAAGAGTAAGTGATAGTATAGCAATTTTGTAACCTCATTTTCCCTACCAGAAAAGTAGCAATGTCTACTGAACACCCAGGAGATATACCAGTCCAAGATAGAATCTATGATCTGTACCTACTATACCGAAAAAAGCTTAAATCGCTCTAAACTTCAGCATGCAAGAGCATTTGAGTGGGACCTATAATATTACTACCTGGTTAAAATACATTTCCAGTTAAATTACAAAGTCCTATTGTTATTCACACATACCTTATCATGGGACTTTTAAAGTTAGTTCATGTCCTTGGTAAGTATTCCAAATGTTCTCCAAAGTCTTATATCCTGTGACATGAACTATTATGCCAGTGTTTGATGCTATCCTAGCCTTAATTAGATTCTATCATGATGTCATGCTTATAATATGTTTAGTCTGTTTTAAAAATAAATACATCATTTTCTGATGTTTTACATGCTATCTTTCCAATCTTGACAATTGGTAGAGTCTTTATTCCTCTCTGTGGTCCTCTTTGCCTTATTTGTAGATTATAGGAGAGATGTCCTTCCATTGGCCATTTTAATTGACCCAGTTTCTCTAATCATTAAAAATTGAAATTCAAAATATAAAATTTGTGTTAAATGTTATAATTATCAGGAAATTTGAAGTAGTGATGAATCTAATCAGAATATTTTAAAATATAAATAAATGCATAAGCACATGATCTAGGTCCAATATCTCAGTTATTTGATTTTTAATTGAGTTTAGCTCTATTTCCATATAATCTATTCATTTAAAGGTACTCATTACTTTAATCACTGGCCACATCTTCAGTTCTAAGTTTAGGAGGGCACCTAAAAACCAGAAGCTCAGGGAAAGCATGCCTCAGATATATATCTTCAAGAATATTTCAGTCAACTGCATATTAATAATAATTTCATTCAATTTAATATTCAGTTATTGAGAGATTTTATTGATCTCTCCCATTCTCCCCAGAGTTACCACATCCTTAATCTAAATCATATCCGTGTCTAAATCATATGCCTACATTCCTTTATAGGTTACATTTCTCACCTGTGAGCTGAAAGTGTTGTAAGTGCCCTTATTATATTTTGGGATTATTGAAGGATTTCTTTGATAATGTCCATTTATAGTCATAGTTATGGCTGTTAAAGCTAATAGCTCAGGGGGTTCTAATTTACAGATGAGATTATAAAAATTCTAAAGAGTTTACGATGAATTCCAAGTGAATATCAAATTTTATTAATAGTTTACATGAAAGAAGTAAAGCAGTATTAAATTTCATGATTCTCTATCTTCTGATTTGTAGCAATAAAATAAATCTGCATTTATGACAAAATATCTAAATTATTTAATACAATCTAATGTGCTTTTCAAAACAGACAGCCTTACAGTTATCAAACCTGATAGTGAAAGCTCATTTCCAGGATTTTGGAATTTTCATTTCTTAACAGTTTCTAAGGTTATTTTGGCAGCTACATTTTAGAGCCATTCCACAAACATTAGTTTTTGAGATTTAAAAACACACACATGTATTTTATATTTTTCTCACTTCCCAAGCACAGTTGGTGAAGCTTGAGAAAATCTAAAGTGAACTCTCCCAAAGACCTTCGATCACCTTCACATGTAACTGTCCTTATATTGGGCAACTGCCCTATCACTTGTCCCTTCCCTTTTGCTCTGCGTCTGTCTCTGAAGTGCTTTCAGGACCTCATCTACAACTGCATCTCAACCATCTATGGAATCCCTCTCTCTTTAACATAATCAGCTTTCATTCTCCTGAAAATCAAACAAAACCTCATTACTTAATACTGCTATTACTCATTAGTGCTCTCACAACACCATCATTTTCCTTCTTTCTTTTCTTGCCAAATTTAAAAAAAAAATATTCCTTAAATCATTGGTGTATTGATTCATTTTTGTTTTGTTTTTATTTTATTTTTGCATATATATTTTTAAGTTATCTTTGTTGTTGCAAGTATTTCAGATTTCCCCTCCTCACCGCCCCCCCATTGACTCCCTTCTTCCTGCTCTTGCACCCTCCCCAAGTCTTCACCACACTATTGTTTGTGTTCATGGGTTATGCATATGTGCATATAAGTTCTTGGTTAATCTTTTCCTCACCTCCCCTCTACCTCCCTTCCCCCCTTAAATACGATGCTTCACTAAGATGTCTATTCAACATCTGATACTATGCTAATGCACTGGAGAAAAACCTGTGTGTATGCCACTGTCCCTGCCACCAACATACACTTAGCAGAGTGCTTAGCATATATTTAGCATATAGTCAATATTAAACAAGCATGCGTTCTTCTGTTCACTACCCCCCTATTTTCTCTCCACAGTCACCAAGTCTTTTTGCTGTTTATTTAAATTTGTTTTATTGGGGCAAAGCCATTCGTTCTTTGTGTAAGTGTCACATATGCAAATTATAGGCAGATAAAAAAATATTATTTATAATCATACTATCTTAATACAACTGCTTATTTTTTATCATTCTTTCCAGGAGTTACTTAGATGTATACATACTCTCATATCATAGCTTATATTGAAATCATTGTTGCCTTATACTCATGTATGCTAACTTTTGCTTTATCTTTTTCAAAAAAAAAACAAAAACAATAGAGAATAGTGAAAACAGAGTAAATATTCAGTGAACTTTACCATGAGACAGCATCTCAGTATTTTATTAAAAATATATTTTATTGATTTTTTAACAGAGAGGAAGGGAGAGGGATAGAGAGTTAGAAACATCGATAAGCGAGAAACATCGGTCAGCCGCCTCCCGCACACCCTCCACTGGGGATGTGCCCACAACCAAGGTAAATGCCCTTGACCGGAATTGAACCTGGGACCCTTCATTCCACAAGCTGATGCTCTATCCACTAAGCCAAACCAGCCAGGGCACATCTCAGTATTTTAAAGACCATGATTTTATATGTTTTCCTATGCACATACACATATAGTTTCATATGCACTGAATATTATTTAAAAATCTTCAAATATTTAAAAATCATACTTATGATATTCAAAATCATTGTAAAAATAAAAAATGTCAAGTAATCAAACCTATATTGAGTTAAATTAAAATTCTTCCCATTGGGTCACCATCCCAGCTTGATGTGGCTCCTTCTAAGCCATTTTCAAGTCAAAAACATATATGTGAGTAAATATCTAAATATATAATTTTAACAAGGAAACTGGGACCATACAACTATATTTTTCTGTAACTCACTTAATATAACTTAATATCTTAAATATAGTATGACATCAATGAATTTATATATATTTTATTCAATGTTTTCAATTTTTTTATTTAGCTAATATATATATGTTAACCACTACCATAAGGGCTTAAAAATCAAAACAGCAGTTTATGGCCCCATCCCACCCTAAACTGCTCTTCAGAAATTCTTTTGGACATTCCTTTTGAACTAAAATCTGTTTTTCAAAATAACACTTATTACTGCTATTTTTAGACTTCCTTATTTGAAAGACTGTCTATTGATTTCTTACAGCAGAAGAATGCAACTTATTGTTTCAAAGAAGCTTCCTAAACCCTGTCATCTTCTATTTCCCAATCTGCTATATTTCAATTGCAATTTTTGTGATATTCACTAGTCACTGTTTACACCATTATGACTATATGCATATTTTTCCAGTTAAGTAATGCAGAGTACTACAATTACACCCTTTCTTATACTGCTCTGAAAGTTAATAATTGCCTTATTTTGTATTGTTTCATATATATAATTTATATTCAGATTCTCTGACAGGACCTTCACATACCTATTAATATACTGAGGTTTCCTTTGAAGACATCCACCTGTGAACATTCAAGATCTTTTTCCTCTGGTGGTCTAAACATTTTTAATGATAGATTTTAGTTGAGTTCTTTTTCATTTATTGAGTATTTCACAGACCCTTCAATCTGGTAATCGATGTTTTAGATTATTTTTAGTTCTGAGAAATTTACTTGAATTATATTTTGAAGAATTTCTTCCTTCTGTTTGTTGTTTTCTTGTCCTGTAACTCCTAGATTGATTCTTTTCTTATACATTTTTTAATTTTCATACATGTTTGTTCTATCTTCTAAGAGAGTTCTTCCATTTTATCTCCCAGTGCTTACATTTATTTTTTAGCTTCTCTTGTGCTAGTTATTAATTTCCAAGAGTTAGTGTCTTATGCATATTTTTAAATAGTATCTTGTCCTCCTTTGTTTAATAAATCATCTCTCACTTTATTAGTTTTTTTTTCCCCTAGCTCATCAATTCCAAGGATTTTTTTTATTATTTTTTATCCCCCCAGTTTTCCCTCTTTCTTCATGGTCTTATTTTCCCTCTTTCTTCATGGTCTTTAGTTTCATTATTGTTGTCTTTCATGTTGGAAGCTTTAAAAATGTCTTTTATCTCTGGCTCTCTGTTCATATTTCAAATGCTCTAGTGATACACTAACAGGAAGTTCTAGTGGGTGAATGGGTAGGTTTGTTGAATGTATGGGAACTCAGCCTATTGGTTTCCAAATACTAGTCTGTATTGGTATTACCCATTGGACTGGGATATTTTCCCAGAAAAATAAAATCCCTTCTCTAGCCTGAGAGGTTAGGGTAAGGGTGGCTAGAGGAGAGAGTATAATTTTAGCTCGGCTGCCAGGGTTCTGAGTGCTAGACAAGGGAAAGAGGGGGGGAGGGGTAAGTTCATAGTTTAACGCTATCATTTATTCTCCCTCTTCTTGGTATTTTATTATTATGCTCAACTGTGTCTGCTGTCTGTTAGCCCAGAGCTTTTCAAGTTTAAAATATTTCCACTTCCATTTGTAGGGTGGCAGAGATGTAGGAATCATACGGAGGAGGGCACCTGGGGTGTGGTTACTGTTTATATTAGTAAAAACCAATCTCCCTTTACTTCTTCCGTCTTATGTCCTTGCTTTTATTTTATTTTGTTTTTAAAAATTTTCCCCATTAATGCTCACTTGAGGATATGGGTGGTTTTTTTTGTTGTTGTTGGTGGTGGTGGGGTGTGTGTGTGTGTGTATGTGTGTGTGTGTGTGTGTGTGTTGTGTTGTTACTGGTGTTGTTGTTTTTAGAGAGAGAAGAAGGGAGAGAGAAACATGGATGTGAGAGAGACATTGATTGGTTACCTCCTGCACGCACCCCCACAGGGATCCAACCGAAACCTGGATATGTGCCCTGACTGGGAATCAAACCTGCCACCCTTTGTTCTACAGGGCAATGCTCCAACCAACTGAGCCACATGGGCCAAGGGTGTCCTTGCCTTTATATGTATCAGCTGCCTCAAATTTTTGAGATATTCTGGATTTGCTTGATAAGAATTAACTTGCTTCTACTTGAAACCCTTAATAGAGTGGAGAATAGTAATACTTACAATGCTTATCACACAGCTACTGATTTTTCAACTTTCTGGAATTCTTAAAATTTCTCATTTGTTATCATGTTTTCCACAATTTTTTTATTTTGTGATGTTTTTAATTTTTATAGTCATTTTAATACAATTTAATGAGAGCAAAGATAAATATCTCTGTTTACCTTGCCATGATTAATCGAATGTCTCCATTCCATTCCTTTCTCAAAGGTTAACATATGGCTTCTTTCCCCTCAAATCATTGCTTCACTGCCTTTTTATTAATTTCAGAGAGGAAGGGAGAGAGTGAGAGATAGAAACATCAATGATGAGAGAAAATCATTGATCGGCTGCCTCCTGCCCTCCCCCTACTGAGGATCGAGCTGGAAACCTGGGTTTGTGACCGGGAATCGAACCAGTGACCTCCTAGTTCATAGGCCAACAGTCAACCACTGAGCCATGCCAGCCAGGCTTCACTGCCTTTTGAATTTCTGATCTTTCCACAGCCCTTTATATCACTTATTTTGCCAACAGAAGTTCATTGCCACCAAGCTAAAGCCCTGGTCGGAGGTGCAGAAAAAGGAGAGACTTTATTCAGGTAAACAGCTTGCAAACTAGGGAAATGCAGCTCCCAGAGGAAGCCAAAAGTGTGCTCCCCTTAGAGAAAGAGGAGGCCCATTTCCTTTATAGAGGAAGTGGCTGCCCTGGTTCCCTGATTAGCCCTTTTAAATGAAAATATGGAATCCACATTTGCACCGTTTGATTGTTTGCTATAGGACACGGCTACAGTGTTTTGGCCAGGTTCAAGCCTCGGACTAATGAAAGGACAGGGTCCTTTCGTTGCCACGTGCAAGTCCCAGCTGGAAGGGCAGGACCCTCCCAGCACAATCATAGCCAATGGCTGTGCTTGTAAGCTTGAACCTATGGTGCGAACACGTGGCCCCACGTGCCTTGTGCTAGAGTTCAGGTGCATGTAGTTGAGTAGGGTTGGAGCTCACGAGAATGCTGTAAACAACTTGATCATGCCCCTACTTTGCCTCGTGGCATCTGCTATAAAATAAAGACACGGCTTGTGGGCGCTGGCGTTGTCGCCTCATCAGGGAGCAGCGTCCCACCGAGACCCAGCTTTCATTCTCTTGTCTGTCTTTTCTCAATCCTTTCACCCCCTCACTCAGGATCACCCTTGGCCATAACAGTTTGCAATTGCACTGTCCTGATTGGTTGGAACCGTGTGTTCTGATTGGTCACTATGCAGACACTCTGATTGATTGGTAAATTTGCAAATCTGTATATCGCTGTGAAACTTTTATTGGACAGGGAAGGTCTCAGCCCATTATTTGAAATAGATTCCAGAAACTCTCTTTTAAGGATTGACTCACAGCAGGAACACAGGGCAGGAGGCTGGCAGCTTATCCTGTGGATTTTTTCCTGAAATGAAGAGTGCATAGGGGTCTCTACCAGCAATAGCTGAGAGACTGTGATTATGAATTTGAGCTCAAATAAGTAAAAGGAGTAATTCTTGGAAGGTATATTCCTTTTCAGGGCCAAAGCCATTTACCTTTGAGTTGCATGACTTTTAGTTCTCCCTCCATGTCAATTCATTCTTGGTCTCTTTTGCGGGCTTCTCTTCAACTATGGTAGCGTTTCCAAGGCCCTCTTTGAAAGGGCCTTCCTTCTCACTATATCCTTCTTACTTCTGAGGATTAAATTGTATAACATATAAACCACTTATTGTACTGTGTATCTTAAAACAGGAGCTCGGTAAACAATCCTTGGGACTTACCTTACATAAACTTTTACTTATTTTTATTATAATAATTAGCAAACTGGGCTATAATTTCTTCGAGTTCCAGCTCTATGTTTAATTTGCCTTTGTGTTTTCAACATCTAGAACCATGACTAACATGTTTGTGCATAAAAACATATAACACATTCTGTGAAGAAAAAGAGTATCAGAAAAGCGAAAGAAGAAATTGATATCATTTGCTAAATTTATAACTTAACCATGCAACATTTAGAAATAACTATGATGTTTCTTTGGTTTGATAAGGAATGTAAATTATAAGAAAACACAAACATACGTTTTTGGAGACTCTGTTACAGATATGGGAGAAAATCTTACCAGATTGTTTTTATTTAAATTCTTTATTGTTGAAAGTATTACATATGTCTTCTTTTCCCCCATTGACATCTCCCCAGCTACCCCCCACCCCCCAGCACATGTCCCTGCCCACTACTGTCAGTGCCCTTTGGTTATGCTTATATGCATGCATACAAGTCCTTTGGTTGATCTCTTACCCACCCCTTCCATCCTCCCCTGCCTTCCCTCCAAGGCTCGGTGATCTGTTTGATACTTCTATGTATCTGGTTCTATTTTAGTTAATCAGTTTATGGTGTTCATTATATTCCACAAATGAGTGAGATCATGTGATATTTATCTTTCTCTGACTGGCTTATTTCACTTAGCATAATGCTCTCCAGGTCCATCCATGCTGTTGCAAATGGCATGGATAGACCTTTCTTTCTTACAGCAGCACAGTACTTGGAAAACTACAGGACTTTGAAAAAAGAGATAGAGGAAGATATAAACAAGTGGAAGTATATACCATGTGCATGGATTGGTATACCCAAAGCAATCTATAGATTTAATGCAGTTCCCATTAAAATACCAATGGCATATTTCACAGACTTAGAATGAACTCTCCAAAAACTTATATGGAATAAAAAAAAAGACCCCAAATAGCTACAGCAATCCTGAGAAAGAAGAACAAAGTTGGAGGGATCACAATACCAGATATCAAGCTATATTACAAAGCCACTGTTTTTAAAGCTGCCTGGTACTGGCACAAGGACAGACATATAGACCAATGGAACAAAACAGAGAACCCAGAAATCGACCCAAGTCATTATGCTCAATTAATAGAAAGGAGGCAAGAACCTACAATGGAGTCAAGACAGTCTCTTCAATAAATAGTGTTGGGAAGATTGGACAGATCCATGCAAAAAAATAAAAATAAAACTAGACTACCAACTTACACCATACACAAAAATAAACTCAAAATGGATAAAGGACCTAAACGTAAAGCAAGAAACCATAAAAATCTTAGAAGGATCCCTAGGCAGCAAAATACCAGAATTTTTATAATGACTTATAGAGAAGCATTTGAAGTTTTAATCAGATTTTAGACAGTCTCACTGCTGCAATTGGTTTTACTCTTCTATATGTGTAGCACAAAGTATGTCACAAAAACCTACACACACACACACACACACACACACACACACACACACACACACATATATATGCACACACAACACCACTACCATCACCCACAAAATAAAACCTTACAAAATAACTACAACCTATTAGGAATAATCCTTCTGCCTTGATTTGAACAACATGGCTGGGCCTCTGGGCACCTCAGATTAGCCATTTAATGAGGCCTCCTCCATGAAAACGGCATGCCATTGGGTGAGGCAGCTCCCATTGGGGCCAGATACATTCACTGAGGGGATGGGTACCCTGGCGTATCCAGTTCAGAGATGATCAGTGGTGTAGTTCAGTATTCTTCACAGGAAGCATGTGACTTGTGTCCATCTGACAGAAGCAGATCTTGGAAGAGATCGTCTCATCCTGGGGATCATTTTCATCTGGTCAACTTTCCTTTGCCATCAGCAAAGCAGTGTTTCAATTAGTCAAATGTGTGAGAAATAAAAAGTGATTATATAAATAAAGTTTATCATTTTAAAATTGCATTAAAATGGCTTACCAAAGAATCACATAGAGAGCAGGCTGACAGCTATGGGGTAGAGAGACTGAGAAAAATATGAAAAAAAAGAGAGCCCTAGCTGGTTTGTCTCAGTGGATAGAGTATTGGCCTCTGATTGAAGAGTCCCAGGTTTGATTCCAGTCAAGAGTACATGCCCGGGTTGTGGGCTCAGACCCCAGTAAGGGGTGTGCAGGAAGCAGCCAGTCAATGATTTTCTCGTATCATTGATGTTTCGATCTCTCCCTCTCCCTTCCTCTCTGAAATCAATAAAAATAAAAAAAAATAATAAAAAGCAGAGAGAGAGAAAGGACTCTGACATGAGCAACAGTGGTGATTGTGGATAGAGGTGGAAGAGGGTATGAAGGTGGAATAAATGATGATGGGAAATTAAATTAAAAAATAAATTCCACATGTAAGTGATACCATACCAAGATAATACCTCCCCACTGTCCCCCAGGAAGAAGCCATGGAAATCACTCCTAGAGGGTAATGATGGCCAGCTCAGGTTCCTCAGTGCTGCGAGCAGTAAGTTGTAGATCTCATGAAGCAAACCTACTATTGGATTTATTAAAATGTCAACATCAGGCAAACAAATATAGAACACATTTCCCATCTATATCTACTGAAAGCATTTGAGTGCACTTTTTAGTTATTTCTCGTCCAGGCATCTTTTCTCTTTGAGGTGTTTTGCCATCCCTTCTTAGGGACAAAACAAACACTTAATAACCTAATAAAGACACCTTTAAATATGCTTCCCCCCTGTTAGTGAGCATGGCCTGGATATTTTGACAGAAAACTACTGGGAAAGGGTAGTTCATAATAATCTGTTAGAGCAAGTGAGTTCTGTGAAAGGAGATATTTAGAAAAATCCTTAAAATTCCTGCAATGTGAGTTTATTCCCAGACCAAATCATACTCATCTCTCAGGCTAACCAACTTGCTACAAGCCTGGGGAAGGTTTTCTCAGGATGACGTGGTGGGTCTTCCTCAGTGACTCTGGAGCCATTGCATAGAGAACCTTCAGCGGCCTCCGAGGGCAGTCAGTCTTACTGACCCTGGTCATTTCACTTTACAATTTTGCAACCAAATCATTCTGCATAAACATTATTTCCAGAGTATTATTTTTCTTAGCCACGTCAGGGTAGTGAGGATTAGCTTTAGGATAGGTCCTGAACAGTCTTACTTTTTAAAGATTTATTTCTGAAAAGAAGTCTTAGACTAAACTAAGGCCCTGATCTTTCAAACAGTTTCCTCAAAAATGTAAAGAAACATTTTTACTTTTGCTTTCTCTGCATATAGCCCTCTATGCAACATTCATAGGTATTAAGAGACAGCAGTGAGAAATGGCTATGACCAAGAAAAGAGAGGCATTTATACTAATTTTTATGATTATTAATTTGTCAATATTTTTTGGATTAGTAGGGAAGCCATGGGTTTAAAGGTGGGCAGTATATTCTGTCTCCTGTTTTTCCACTGGCATAGTCTATAATTTGGGAGTTGAATCAACACCAACAGGTTGTTAGAGTTAGCATTCAACACTGACCGGTACTTCCATGTGGAATATTTAGTAGAAGACCACATATATCTGAGGAAGGGGCTCAGAACACTCTCTCCTGAGGAATTCAACTTCATATCAGCAGCAGAAAGTGGATATAAGAAAAATGCCATGTGTGTGGAGAGCATTAGGAAAGGTCATATATTTCAAAAAAGAATATTGTTTACAAGGAGTGTTAATAGGTTTCAGGGGAAATGTTAATTTTTTTTTCCTGGATGAAATAGCTACTGTAAGTTTTTAATGGTTAATCATTCATTCCTGAATTTTTATATTAAGCATTTTATATTACTTTATTGACTTAACTTTTATGCTCTTCTTCATTTTGACAGTAAAGAATGACCAGGCAATACTCTTTGAAAATTGGAGACCATTTGCAGCTGCTCTGTGTTGAGGAAAGTGAATAATAGGGTGCCCTCAAGGAATTTCAAAGGTATCACTCAACAGAAACTTTTGTGTCTGAAGAAAACTAGATCATTTTATCATGGTAGGCATGCTGATATGTTTGCTTTAATAAAATGCCATATTTCTGCCTTTAATCTCTTGTCAACCAGCTATTAAAAAGCCCCAAAGTGCATGCGTGCAGCACATGTAAACACTTGTGGTTTTGAGGTTACCACAGAACACACTAATAAAGCATGTAATTTGTGTTTTGTGCACAGACTGTAATAATTTATTGAGTGATAGAAAGAAGCTAAGAAAGGATTTGCTCTAACTTTAGCCAGCAAGTCAATTTAAATTTAGGGCTCTATGCAGAGATGCATGTGTACACATGTTCATACAATGAAATCATGTTTAAAGAGCAACAGTGGGGGGAAATGTAAATTAATTTCACACACCAAACACATTCTAGCAAGTATTCTAATGATGCTCCTTTAAGCTAATCAGCTAGGCGGATGTGATGCAAATTCTTTTCAGAAAGAGTGTGTGTGTGTATATGTGTATTCCACACTGACAACACATTGGCAAAGTGTAACTTAAATCAAGTAAATGAAGACAAATTATGATAGCAATTACTCTTTGAAAGGTTATGAACATTATCTCTGTAGCCCCTGGAAAGAGGGCAGGAAACAGTTTTGTTCCTGTTTTTATATGGAAGAGCAAGTTGTGGAAAGGTTGAGCTACTTCTACAGAAGAGCTCCTTGTCCAACTAGCCTCTACCTTGCTTATTTGAGTCGCTGACATCTATTTATGCAAGATCCTTATGGGTAAGGATTGTATGTTACTCAGCTTCATAGTTCCACTATTTCCTCCAACAGAGAGTCAGTGCAGACCATTTGAACAGAACGGTCCTGAGTGTATGGAAGAAATGAGAACCTTACTGTATACATGCCAATTTCTGGGAAATTTAGGGAAATTATGTAGTTTGGAAATAAAGCTACACTTCATTTACTCTGACAAACAAAAACATGCTTAGTTTAGAGAGAATGTCTATTCTCAGAAAAAAATGTGTGTTAGGAATTCTAAATATGTTTATTCCAAAAATATGCAAGTCTTCTCTCCTGGAAAATAATTCAACTTCTTTTATAATTTTTTAGAAAAATGTATGGATGTCATATATATATATATATATATATATATATATATATATATATATATATATATATATATAATCTCTTTTTAAATTTGAGGGCCAATTAAAACAAATTCTTTTGTCACCTTTAAGAAATAACCCAATTCTTCATTTTTTATATTTACTTACCTAATCAACCAGTTCTGACTTAAAACTAGGGTCTGAAGAGCTTCCTTTGGCTAATGGAGGACAGAGAGGCATTTTGAAAATCTCTAAGAAGACAACATATAAAGAGCCACGTGTGCCTGAGGGTCCCCGTGTTTGAAGTAGAATTGAAATTGCACCCAGTTATGCAAAGCCAATCAAACCTAGAAAGGAGTTTCTACAAGAGACTAAGCCAGTGTTCCAGTCTTCTGAGAAATAAACCTGAACCCAGTGGTCATTCTATCATTTCTGTGGTCTGAGCTATTCTACTGTGTAATCATTTGCTCAATAACAGGGACATGCAGTGAGAGGAGGCAGGAAGAAGAGGGGAGAGGGGAGCTCAGTAGAAGGAAAAAGATAACAGAAAGAAGAACTGGAAAGCCACATCATTCAAATGTTCACTTGTGCATGTGAAGTAGTATTTCATTGTGGTAACAGAGGTACTGGAGTCAATGTTAATAAAAAGTTAGGAACAAATATTTTTAGATTGATAACAGTTATAATTTGGAAGATTTTTTGATTGGTATAAAATGTGACAGATATAAAAAAAGTGAGATTAGCTATTTAAGTAGCTAAATCAAAACAAGCTTAATTGGGACTCTTTTGCTTGATATCCTCTTTTAGTATTTATCTTAGATTTCTGTAGATGCCAGATCATCTTTCACTCAGTGTTTTTTAACTGAGCCAATTTCACACACGAGGAAGGGCGAGTAGATAGAAAAGATTCACAGTCAAAACAAAGACATTTCCCCAACTCACATTTAAATCTGCAACTCTGTAAGGCTGCAAAGACTCCTGCATAGTAAAACTTACTTTAGTTTAATATTATCACCAAAGCAGCTATTGAAACGTTTTATATTATATGAAAGTGGGCAGCTTTGAAGAATAAAGACAAAAGTGAATCAATATAGAACATTAAGTATAAGATATATTTTACATTAAAATTATTTAATAATCAAGTCAGCATTAATTTTCTTATTTAGGATTTTCATCATTGTTTTTAACAAAAATGTCTCACATAAGTGCTATAATTTCTTTTTAAAACGGTTAATTTAACATTACCCCATGATTGCAATAGAAGGGCAAATGAAGCCAAAACACAGCATTGATATCACAGGGCAATATTCAAGTTGTAAGTCTACTAATGCCACATAAACGTAAGACCTGTCAAAACCAGATTTTTCCTTAGTAAGACGAATAAAGGAAAGACAACGTCTTTAATTTTTTATTCCCACTGAGCATTCGTGCACGTATATTTTACAATCAGAGCTAAAACTAACTGAAGAAGGAAAATCCAGAGTTAAAGTAGAGTGCCGCATGTCCACGTTCTAAGACAGTTCGATAATGTCATCGGTTTGTCAATATCTTGTAGTAATCATTGATTTGTTAATAAGAACTTGTGCATTTGATATTTTTGGATCACAATCTTTCAAGATTTGAAAATTAAATTGATGTTAAATATTCAGGTTTAGTTTCTGACACATATGACCTATATCTTGCTGGATGCGACCTCTGAAATACAATTACTAACTGCATTTGTTACTTTCTTTAGTGTTTACCTTTTATATTTGAAATAATCATTATCTCTGAATGAGCATTTACAAAAATCACTCTAGGGTCCTAAATTTTGAGGCCAAACTAGTTCAAAATATTAATACATTCATGTGTAAAACTTTCAAAATTCAGTATTTAAAAACTTTATTCATTCATTCCCTTAATTCATTTATTCTTCTATGTTCTTTTGTTAGGTTCTAAATACATACTTGCTGAATGCAGAAGAATAAGTATGAGTGGAATTATATACCTGGAATATACCTCATATATGATAGTATCATTAGCTCTAAATAAACAAAAATAATCAGTCTAGATGTTGGCAATTATGTAGTAAGCATAATAGATTAACTTTTTGCCCTCATGGGAATCACATTGTAATGGTGAAATTTTGACAAAAATATGCGTTTCTAACTAAACTTCAAGGTAATTGAGAAGATAATCTTTTTGTCTTTTAGATGTTCATGGTTTCCTTTGCCAGGAACAAGCTGTGGATGCCTGCAAGATTAATATTGGCTCATGCTCAGGTTTCTAGGTGAGGGCTCTGCTGTTTAGGCAACAACTTAGCACATGCCAATGACCGTCTGTGTATAGATGTCAATACAAGGCATGTGTTATTCTTCTCTGAGATTAGACTGAAGATGACCATATGAAAAGGGGAGAAAAGAATCTTTTTCTGTAACACCTACCATGGCTTCCTCTACATTTTTTATATTAGTAGTAGGTACACTGGCTGCTTCTGGAAATGATATTTTATTTTTCTAATAAGGATATTTGTGCCCCAGACTCCTGCTTGGGATTTCACTGACTTGCATCACAAGAAGAGCAACATCACGTATATCGGGGCTCAGGACTCAGACATGTGAGCCCAACCTGAAGTAGCTTTATTGCAGGAAGTAATAAAGAGTCTTCCTGACAAAGCTCACCCTCAGGATGGGGGAAATCAAAGCACAGAAGTTGAAGCCAAGGAAAGTGCCTCATGTTCAGAAAGGGTGATTCTGCGATTGTAGGAGGGCTTGTCATCCAAATCGCCCCCTGGTCCAACCCCACAGGATCATGCCTGAGAGTTAGGAAGGGAGCTATGAAAGAGGGAAACAACCTCAGAAATAAATGTTTCTATGTTGCGGGAACATAGCTGCATGGCTGTAAAGGCCTTGGAGTGGGTGACCATGTGGTAGCAACAGGCTGTCTCTAGGTAGCAGAAAGCTCAACTCATAGTCCCTAAAGACCCATCCCTGACTTAGAGGCATCAGTGGCTACAGATAGGTTCACTTTGGAGAGTTTCTGGTTACACAAAGTAAGTGCAGGGAAATGTTAGCAGCATCAAAACCAAGGGAAAATCATTAAGAGGTACAAACCTCCAGTTTGTAAAACAAGTCATGGGATATAGTGGGTGTACCAGTTAATAATGTGGATTTTGTAATCAAAGAAAACATGATAATTTCAAGAGAAACATCAAAAGTGCTTTATTCAAAGTAATGTCTATCACTAGCTGCACATATCCCCCATCTTTCAGGTAATTTGTGGATGCCGTCCCAATAGAACATTCCTTGTTTTGAGGCAAACCATTCAGAGACCCAATTTTCCACTTCTTCATACATTTTGAAGTGCTGCTCAGAACGTGCATGTGCCATGGATTGGAACAAGTGGTAATCTGAAGGAGCAAGGTCTGGTGAATATGGCGGGTGGGTTAATACTCCCCAGGCAAGATCTTTTAACGTGTCTTTAACTGGTTTTGAAGTGTGTGATGGTGTGTCATCATGAAGCAAAATTACTTTGCCATGTCTTCTGGAACATTCTGGTTGTTTCACCATCAAAGCATGGTTCAAATTGATTATTTGTTGTCGGTAGCGATCAGTATTAACAGTTTCACCTGGTTTTAGAAGCGCATAATACACCACACCTTCCTGATCCCACCAAATGCAGAGCATTGTCTTCTTTCAGAAGCGATTTGGCCTTGCAGTCGATGTTGATGGTTGACCTGGATTAACCCATGATTTTGTGCATTTGGGATTCTCAAAATAAATCCACTTTTCATCACCAGTCACAATTCGATGCAAAAAAGACTTTCTTTTTGCCCTTGAAGGAACAGTTCACTGATGACTTTTCGGTTTTCCATTTGTCTTTTCATTCAGTTGATGTGGCACTCATTTTCCTTCTGTTAAAATCTTTCCCATTGCTTGTAAATGATCCGAAATTGTTTGCTGAACAACGTTTCATCTTTCTGCAAGGTGTTTTTGAGTTTGACATGCATCTTCATCCAATAATGCTTGTAACTGTTGGTCTTCAAACTTTTTCAGTTGACCTGGGCTTTCTTTGTCTTCCACATCGAAATCATCACTTTTAAAGCGTTTAAACCAGTGTTCACAAGCATCTTGAGATGGATCATGCTCACCATAATCTTCCCAAAGTATACGATAACTTTCAGTAGCACTTTTCTTCAAAATAATGAATTAAAACTTCCTGCAAATGCTCTTTTTTTGGCATGAAATTTGACATTTTTAAGCATAAAATATCTATGATGTTAACCCCTTCAGCAAATTTGACATATGAAATTTTGAAGCTTGCTGTCAATACAAAAAAATAGCATACATATCAAATGGCATATATATCAACATATGTGTAACTCCATCTATTGAAAAAAGTCCACATACAGCATAGGCAAAATAATTATATATATAAGGGAGAGAGAGAGAGAGAGAGAGAGAGAGAGAGAGAGAGAGAAGGCTAAGTGTCCATCCTTCTGATTGGTAGCTATGACACGCACTGACCACCAGGAGCCAGATGCTCAACAAAGGAGCTTCCATGACATGCACTGGCCATTTACAAAGGAAAGGTACCGCGGACCTGGAACCGACAAACCAACATTCGGCTTCGCCCAAGTGGGACACAGGCCCCGCCACCACCCCGGAGCGACACCCCACCAAACATAGCCAATGCTGCTAAGACCACATGGTGCAAAATGCAGCCCGTAGCCCAGCTCAGCCCAGAAACAGTGACTGTTGGCGCCAGGTAATGATGGATGTAGCAACGCCTGGCTTCCTCTCCCTAGCAATTAGCCTCCTTGGAGTTTCTTCAGCCCAGGAACACAACTTGCTTTATAACCAGGTGCAAACATTTTACAGTTTAACCAAGTGTTTGTGAAGCATTTTCACATGCCTCATCTCATTTGATCCTCACAGAAGTCCTGGAGTAGGAGGATAGGTGACTCGGTGGAATCCTATTCTCTTTTCATTAGCTAGAAAATGGAGATTTAGAAAGTTTAGAAACTTAACCTGACTGAAAAGAAGTAAGAAATGGTGGAACTTGAAAATGACTTCAGGTTTTCTCACTGCACAGAATATACTAGTAGTCAAACACTGCTATAGTTAAATATTTTACCCTTTGTTTTCCCTGCATGATCTACAATAATAATTTGCTTCGTGTGGTATTTACTGCTGTGTTGCTGACAATTACCTGAAAGAGAAGTTGGGGTGCTTCACTGGGCTAGAAAAAGTTTAGCTAAATCAGAAAATAGGTCTGATTAAGCAAGTTTATTCTCTATATATTAAAGGCTAAGTTGATTTGCACATGCGCAATACATATAAAGCTCTTGCTGGCGCCAATCGCATGCCTGTGTATCAATCTGTCATTGTTGATCATGAATTTGGTTGACACTTCTATTATGGAGTAAGGACGAATAGTGATATTAAAATATTTCTTGTAATTAATTTCCTTTCAATGTGCATGAACCCATGCACTGGGACACTAGTTATTACTATAATAACTTTGTATGGTGATAGAGGTTACTATACTTGTTGTGGTGATCTTATCATAAGGAATATAAAGGTTGTACACCTGAAACTAATAGAATACTGTATGCCAACTAGATTTTAATAAATACACAGAAAACAAACAAACAAACACTAAATCCAGGTAGGGAGCTGGAGCAGAATATTAAGAATGGCCACTAAATGAGCACTGATTATGCACTGGGAAATGCTCTAAGTGCTTTACCTGTATTAACTTTGTAATACTCTAATTAGATAAGGCAATGGAGGCATAGAGATCTTAAGTAACTTTCCAAATGTCATATAGCCCAAATGGAAGAGCCACTGTTTTGATCTAGGTAGAAATAGATTATTTTTCTCTAGGATCTGAGAAACATTTGAGGTGCTTAGGAAGGATTTTGCTTTGCAGGTGGCATCGGGGGGACTAAAATAGCTTGGGAGAATGTACAACCTGTTTTGTTGTTGCTATTGTTGTTATAGGTGAATGTGGCCTGACAGCACTACTCTAGACCAATGGGGCAACAAATACCTTTCCTGTACTCACCCCCTTGGGAGCTGCACTTCAGCTAGTGACAGGAGAAAAGGACTGGAGAGGAGCATGTCTGAAATGCCTATCATGAGTCAGGCATCAGCCCAGGTGTTACCACTCATTCAAAGCTCACAGCAATCCTCACATGGACTGTTTCCACTTCTGTTTTATAGTTTAGAAAACAGGCTCAGGGAAGCTGAGAGCAAATTTCTGGAAGTCCCACAGCTACAAAGGTGCAGAAATAGGATTCACATGCAGGTCTGAGAAACTCCAAAGGCCAAGCTCTTTTCAGAGTATCCAATTGCTCCGCCCCAGAAAAGGTATACAGTGGGGCCTTGACTTAGGAGTGTCCCAACTAACGAGTTTTTTGAGATACCAGCTGTCTCTGGGCGGATTTTTTGCCTTGAGTTGACAGAGTAATTTGAGTTAACGGGCTCTTTAATGAGCTCCTTAACGAGCTCGGTCTTGGAACGAATTAAGCTCACAAGTCAAGGTCCCACTGTATACCAGAACAGGGGGAAAAGGTGAGTTTAAAGCATCTTTTGTGTTTTAAAAAAAGTGAAATCTATAGCAAATACTCAATTATTAAATTTTTAATTCACTTGAATTAAACAACTGAGGTCCTCAACACATCACAGAGATCTTATTCATCCATCTACAATTGCAAGGAAAGAAAATCATAATCAGTGTTGCAAGGTCCATTGTTAGCCAGAGGTTCTGACTAAATGCATCTGTGCTGCTTTTGATTAGGACAAGGACAAAGCTAAGGCGTGAACTTGACCAAATGCTCGGGAAGCACTTATGAAACTGAACTGTAACTGCTTTGTACAAACTGGTAGAGTTCCTCAGAACCCCTGATGCGCAAAGCTTGCTATCAGATTCACTTATGTGGTGATTTTCTGAAATGTTTGTATTAATGCAGTGGTTGCTTCTGCTATAAAAGGTTTTCCTATTCCTTCTCCTTTAGCCTCCACATTATGTTACATGTCAGGTATGACAGTACAGAGAGCACTTCCTGATTTTAATGATTTATATTTTCAAAGTTGTTTGGGAATCAAACTCATGGTCTCAGCAGATAATGTTATAAAGATGGCTAAATTTGAAGTTAGTACACTGAAGCGATCTGGCAGATTTAGGAAGGATACCACAGGCAGTCTGAGGAGGTGGAGAGAAGATGAGTTTGCTATCATGAGAACAAGGTTCTCACTAAATCATGTTTCATAAACTTCATTTGTTAATAATAGTAATACCATTAACCATGCTCCAACTATTTGGATGTGCCAGACATGGTTATTGGTATTTTATGCATTTTTAAATACAGTTCTCTAAGGTAAGTACTACAATTTTATTTAGAGAAACATGAGATACAGAGAGGTTAAATAATTTGCTCCATGTCTCACAGCTGGTAAATGGAATTAAGATTTTTAAAATGGAAAAATTTTTTTATCCATCCTCAGATTCAACTTAAAGATATGTGTGAAAGCACTCAGAAAACTCTTAAGGGTAATACATATTGTGGGTTTATTTTGTTGTTGTTGTTTGTTTGTTTTTTAGTTCCAAGTAAAAATGCCATAAAAATAAGATGGGAAAGGAAAATTTTCTCCTTTTTTGGTGAACACAGAAACAACCCTAAACACGAAGTTGACATGAAGCTCATCTTTGGAAATCTCACTTTGCTCTGGTGGCATTTTATCTGCAAACCTCTGAGTGTCCCGGGCCCCTCCTCCTGTTCCTCTTGTGCTTGTGAAGATCCCCACGGAAGGCCTGCTTGAACTTCTAGGGAGGACAGAGTGATGGGAAGGGAGAGAGAGAGTTCAGGTTTTTCTAATGTTCTCACATGAGTGAGAGAAAAATACCAAGTACTAGATCAGTGGCTGCTCCTGAGTTTTCCCTGGGCAATTCCCACAACCACAGCAGCCCCATCCTCAGCAAGGCCTTGGGGAGTGAAGTCCACGGTGCAGAGAGGTGGTCATGGGGCGTACGTTAGGAAATAGCAGAGATATTTCCAGTTATTTTTCACCACCTGAGTTAAAATGTACATATCTTCTGATTATTTAAGAAGTCAAATATGAAGGCTGATTTAGAGGACATTCAATTCGAGAATAAAGTTGCTCAAATTAAAATTTTAACCAATTATAGCTCATACTGACACTTGACATCCAGAGACTACAAGACTACATTTTCAACTTCATATATTCATAATACTTCCTCTCAAGAGGAAGACATAATCCTCTTCCAAAACAAGTTCAACAAACACAACATATGCTATTTAGATATTTTGAACACTGTCCCATTTCACTGTCACCTACTGAAATCAAGATAATTCTCTTGGTTAGTGCCAGTTCAATGTGTGAGAGTAAATCCCATTACATGTGGAGAGAGCTTTAAGACTAAATTTGATATTTATTTTCTCAGGTAATCTTAATTGCTGAAAGGAGAAAACTCAATTTTTCTCTCTGGGTGATAGATACCAATGAAATCTTTTAATGTGTGTATGAAAATGAACACTTATTACAAACCATCTTCTCTAATCTTTCCTGAGAGGAAAATGGCTCACTATAAAATACGTCTATGTTTCTTTTCCTGGATTCACTGGTAAACCTTTGAATACCTCTACTCAGTTATTTCTGAGCACCATATTAAGTTTTCAAAAATAGTTGCCACAGATAAGGTAGGAAACATGGACCTAGAATGGTTTCTCCCCTACCCTCTTTTATCTTTTTGACTAAATGTTTATTTTATTACCCTAGCAATAATTAAAGAGCAAAAGACCAAAATAAAGTTGAAATAAAACAGGTAATTTTCTTCATTGTGAAAGTGGTGAAAAATCCTCAAATGTAAATTAATATGTTTAAATAAATTCTGGTGTAAAATTAGTGGCTATAATTGGCACCAACAAGGTGACTAAGGGCCATTTGAAAATTTGTAATGCTCTATGGAGGAACACCATAAGTTATTGGTTTTTATAGTGAATTTTCAAGAATGAAATTCTTTTAAAGATTAATAAGCATTTGAAAAACAATATTGGTTTAGCCTAGTGAAATTTCTCATAGAACTATTACTAGATGCCAAAGAGACATGATGGCCTGGGTCAGAGTAATCTAGTCAATTTTGGTCATCCAGACTTCCTGAGCTCAATGCTCATAACATGTTGCAACAGCTTTAAGTGAGAGGAACAAACAAGCTCATGAAACATCTATCTGTGGCCACTCGAAATACCTGAATTAAGTATTAAGGGTGCAATGGGTTAAGTGTCCAATGCTACAAATTTCTGAGAAGCTATGAGTAACATTCTCAGGATAAAGCAACGATGCCTAAGTCTTCATGGTAAACTTCAGCCTGCCAAAGTCCTAGACCTTTGCCTACAGATTGCTGGGCATAAATCTAGTATGACATTTTCATACAAATTTCTGAAAATGTAGTATAATACGTATTTTAAATGTTTTTGTTTTTTTCTGCAACAACTTTAAGGCTACTCTTTTCCTATCAAATTTGTATGAAAAGGAAAGGGTAGATTCTTATCTTTCACCAGGAGCCTTTTGGGTATATAAATAATAGTCGCAGCCATGTGTTTGATTGATGCTCAGACCATGGTAGCGTTTTGCATGGCTATTGGTGTTCAAGGTTTAAGTGTTGCGCGTCTCCTAGTGGGGCTATTATATTTTAAGTACCGTTCCTTTATTTCTCCTTCCCTCCTATATTTGATCTCAGATTATACCATAAAGGTAACCAGCTGCAAAAATGAATGAGTGCCCCAAGTCCTATGGAGTGGGTAATCTGAATGGGCAGATAAGATCATCAGAGCAAGACCAGAGGGCAGTGTGTGGTGTGTTTTATGCTCACCAGAGCGCTCTTTCCTTTCACACCAGCTAGTCCTGTTCAATTGAGAACACAGGGTTCTGAACGTAGAATATAGTTACAATGTGTAAGCAAGCCTATTTAGCTTAATTATGAAAACATGATGATGCCAGAAATCTGATAAGCTATCAAGTTATTAAAAATCAGGTTTGAGGCATGTCTAGTTCTGATGCTTCTGATTCCATTGGAGAAAGGATGTGCTGACAGGTTAATCTGGAAATCCCTCTGGCAAATTCAGTCCTTTTCTCAGTTCCCTTCAACACCAGGACCATTTCATAGCCATGGATTATTTGTGCAATACTTTTCCTCCCTAAATGAGTTAGTGAAACTAAAGCCTCTACATTTACATCTTACTTCTACATTGACCCATTTACCTTTTCCCCTCTTTTTTTTTTTTTTTTGGAGGAAGTTAATCCAGGGAATGGTGTCTTTGCCTGTGACAGCATGACTAAAATAAATCTAAGTTTGGTGGGAGAGGCAGAAAGTGTCTGGAGACATGTGTCCTCATCCCATCTCTGCCAATAATTAATTGTGTGATTTAGAAGAGGCAATCAAGTGTTCTGCCTCCATTTTTCTTTTTTGCAAGGACTATTCTTGTGGCTAAATTCTTAGGAAAGAGGATAATGCGTTACATATGGATGACAAAATACACTCAGCTGTGAAACCAACTCATTTGTTTCCACACTTATATTTTCTATTTCTCCACTCAATTCACTTATTCACCTTTCAACAAATCTATATATTTGTATTCCAATTTTGTAGTAAGCTCTGTGCTAAGCACTGGAGATAAGGCATTCCATTTATCAGATAATTCTTTTTCAATAAATATAAACAAATATATGGAACAAATAATAAAATGTTAGGTGCCTTTGTAGGTTCCTTTCAGGCTACTTTAGGAGTGCATGGCAGGCCTGTCTATTCCAGTTGAGAGTATCGAGAAGTCCTGGAAAGGGGCATTGAGACAGAAACCTAAAAGGGAAGAATTAGTCAAAGGGAAGTAAAATGTCTTATACAGAGGAAACTGGTTGTGCAATAGTGTAAAGGTGAGAGAATTTCTCTTACCTAAGAAACATAAGGTAAGAGAAATTCAGAACATGAATAATCTATATATATATATATATATAAAAGCCTAAAAGACCAGTCAATTTCTTGACTGCTCGACCGGTAGCTACGTTGCACACTGACCACCAGGTGCCATATGCTCAATGCAGGAGCTGCCCCATGGTGGTCAGTGCACTCCCACAGTAGCAGGAGCCCACTTAGCTGACTAATGGGCACCTGGGTTCATGGCTCCTGGTCCTGGCATTGGGACTGACTGGGCGTGAGCCCACTGCAGCTTCTCCAGCACCGCACAAGGAGCTAGGCTGCGAAGACGAGTGGCTGTGTGGTCATGGACGTGATGGTATCACCCTACGACAGGTGCAGAGACCGCAGCAGAGCGGCAGCCAGTCTACTGAGTGGCAGCAGCAGCAGGCGCAGCAGCGGCTGAGATGAGTAAGAGCAGTGCGGTGCCCAGCCCAGGCTCAGGCTCCTCCCTGGCCACCTGCTGCTTCCGGCACACTACTTTGTGCTGTGCAGGAACACCATGCACAGCACTGGAGCCTGACAAGCTGGCGGGTAAGGCCAGGCTGCAGCAGCACGGAGGTCCACTGATCCCCACAGGTCAGGCCGAGGACCCCACCAGTGCACGAATGTGTGCACTGAGCTTCTAGTAGAGTATAAAAGGGATAGTGGTGAGAGGTAGAGCGTCTGACCATGACAATGAGAGGACTTTGAAGGGTTGAACTAGAAGAGCTTAATTAGGTATAAGTTTGAGAATGTTATCACTGGATGTGGAGAACAGAGGAAGAAGGTATCTTTAGGTTGCTTAATAAACATTGGTTGGTGCAAAGTACTCTTCAAAGCCTGAAGACATAAAAATCTTCATATTCTCACACAACAATTATTGGAAATGGATTCTTGGTCTAAATTTTTAATTATATATTTTCAGAGACGTGTATTATGGAAGCATTTTTATTTTTTCCATGACACCAATAAGAAAAGTGCTCAAATGAGAGGCACACCTTCATGAGCACATTAGGTTATTAAATAATTTGTTCATTTGTCATTTTCACCTTATCATTATCATCATTGCAGCATAGATAGTCCCATAGATGAGTTACATAGGTAAGATGAGCTTTGGTGACACACAGTACCCATTAAATTTAGGTATAGCTCCTCCTCCTTTCCTACTACTTTAAAAAATGTTTGTATCAAGACTGTAGCTGAGATCTAACCGGTTTGGCTCAGTGGATAGAGCATTGGCCTGTGGACTGAAGGGTCCCAGGTTCGATTCCTTCAAGAGCATGTACCTTGATTGCAGGCACATCCCCAGTAGGGGGTGTGCAAGAGGCAGCTGATCGATGTTTCTCTCCCATCAATGTTTCTAACTTTCTATCCCTCTCCCTTCCTCTCTGTAAAAAAATCAATTATATATATATATATATATATATATATATATATATATATATATATATACAAATATCCTATCTAATAATAGAGAAACATGGTAATTAACCATAATTTCGCTACCCTTCCCATTGGCTAATCAGGGAGATATGCAAATTAACCGACAACCAAGATGGCAGCCGGCAGCCAGGCAGCTGAAGCGAACAGGAGGCTTGCTTGCTCCAGTGACGGAGGAAGCCAAGGTTCCCCGCCTGCCGCTGCTGGGCTCTGAGCTTGCACTCTAAGAAACAATGTTGCAATTATAGAAGGTAAATAAACCCCAGAAACCTGCTTTCAGCCGTCAGACCTGGAGCGAGCAGGAACGCAACAGTGTTACAATTATAGAACCCAAACAAAGCTCAAATACCTGCTTTCAGCAGCCGAGGTCTCAGGGCTGGAGCCGAGCCTCAGAGCTAAAGCCAGCTCTCAGCTCCAGTGACAGCCATAGAAGGTAAATAAATCCCAGAATAAAAAAAGAAAAAAAGGAGAGGTTGGGCACTTCAGTCACCTGCCATCCTGAAAACAGCCCTCAGCCCCTCACCCAGACTGGCCAGGCACCCCAGTGGGGACCCCCACCCTGAAGGGGGTGTGACCAGCTGCAAACAGCCATCATCCCATCATCCAGGCTGGCCAGGCACCCAAGTGGGACCCCCACCCTGAAGGGGGTGCGGGCAGCCTGAAAACAGCCATCATCCCCTCATCCAGGCTGGCCAGGCACCCAAGCGGGACCCCCACCCTGATCCAGGACACCCTTCAGGGCAAACCAGCAGGCCCCCACCCGTGCACCAGGCCTCTATCCTATATAGTAAAAAGGTAATATGCAAACTGACCCTAACAGCAGAAAGACTGGAAATGACTGTTCACTATGACACACACTGACCACCAGGGGGCAGACGCTCAATGCAGGAGCTGCCCTCTGGTGGTCAGGTCGTTCTCACATGGGAAGAGCTCTGCTCAGCCACAAGCCAGGCTGATGGCTGCCAGTACAGTGGTGGTGGGGGGAGCCTCTCCTGCCTCCTCAGCAGCGCTAAGGATGTCCGACTGCAGTTTAGGCCTGCTCCCCGCTGGCAAGTGGACATCCCCCGAGGGCTGCTGGCTGCCAGAGGGATGTCTGATTGCCATCTTAGGCCCAATCCCCTGGGGAGTGGGCCTAAGCCAGCAAGTGGTCATCCTGAGGGGTCCCAGACTGCGAGAGGGCACAGGTCGGGCTGAGGGACACCCCCCACCCCCAGTGCACAAATTTTTGTGCACCAAGCATCTAGTATATATATATAAAAGACTGTAGCTGAGAATTACAGTTTAGAAGTCCCCATATCTTGCATAATTGGGGACTGTTCTCCTAGTTATCTTATATTCATTGGAAACTGATTTATTTTCTACTGCTTTATAAATACTACATGTGATAACTAGTTTTGGTACACAGTATATTGTTGATTCATTAGGTATCTGCTGCAATCTATATTCCTTATTTGGCTCTCTTAAGTCTTGGCTCCGATCATTTCATATTATATCAATTCTTTGGACAATGCTGGTCCCTGATAGGGCAGTTCAGTGTCTCATTCTCATTCATCTTCAATAAATGAGAAACTAGAAAACAAAGAGGCTGGAATAATGACTCGGAAGTGGTCTTTCCTCCCACCCTCATTCTTATTTTTTCTATATAAGCCCCAGTTGTTTGTGTTTTCTGACATCCCTTTTCCCAGAGACAGAAATAGTGAAAACATGGAACCAGTATGTGACCATTTAAAAACAAAATAAAGAGAAAAGATTTAAGTGTAAATAGGACATACCCCTCACAAAATAATAACTTTCTATGAACCTTTCTGGAATTCTGCATAAATTAATTCAGTTATTAACAACAAAAATCTTTATTTAGAAAATATATTTAAAATTTTTTAATTGAAAATGGGTATAAGCTTGTTTATTTTAGGGCTTGTATATACTTCAACAACAACAACAAAATTATAACATAAAGCTATGTGAAATGGAAATTATAATCCTGATTTTTTATTGCTTCATTTAGTTTATTAGCCTGAATAATTCCATATAAAATAAAACTAAATGACTCTATCTATCTATCTACCATATTATATACAAATTACATAAAGTACTGAGGTTCAAAACAGAAAGGAGAATTTCATATAATGCAAAAGCTTTCTTCATTCAGCAATCTAGAAAATGATGGGCTGAGGATTTTTTAAACAAAAGAATAATTTTAAATAATTTAAAACATTTAATATACTTTACATAACCATTTTACACATATAGGACCTTGGATTTGGTAGGAAACATCAAGATTATTTAGTAGTACAATTTTACCATATGAATGAGTACTCTCTGTAACATTCATTAAAAAAGTTCACTTTAGCTGAAACCGGTTTGGCTCAGTGGATAGAGCGTCAGCCTGTGGACTGAAGGATCCCAGGTTCGATTCCGGTCAAGGGCATGTACCTGGGTTGCGGCACATCCCCGGTGGGAGATGTGCGGGAGGCAGCTGATCGATGTTTCTCTCTCATCGATGTTTCTAACTCTCTATCTCTCTCCCTTCCTCTCTGTAAAATATCAATAAAATATATATTTAAAAAAAAAGTTCACTTTATATTTCTAGTGATGAGAAATGTACCCTCTCCCTTGAAAGCCAGACATATTTTCAGGCAAAATAAATTTTAGACAGTTTTCCTTTACAAGGAGTTACTAATACTATCTTTCTGCAATTTTTAACTGTTTGGTTTTCATGCTGCCCTCCAAGGGTCCCAATAAATAAACCTAATGTCTGTTACACCTGATGATGCTTCAGATATTTGGAAATGGCTCTTACATTTCCACTATTTCCCATCTCCTATTAAACATCCTAAATTTTTCAACTGTTATTCAGACTTTTGTTCGTCAAAGACCTGTTGAATCCAGACACACAGACCTGACACAATGATCCCTAGGTAGTGGAACCAGAACAGTGTAGTCATCACCTTCTTTGCTCTTGAAATAATGACAAAACAAACAAACAAACCACAAAAAAATGTTTTTGTCACCTTTTCTAATTTGCAGAAAGGTATCTGTTACATTGAAGTGTCCTTACACTTGTGATTTTGTGGTTTCTTATTCAAGTTTTGACTTCTTTTTAAAAAGATTTGCATTTTAAAAAGTATACAAAAAATGGGCAACGGACCTAAATAGATACTTTTCGAAAGAAGACAGAAGGAAGGCCAAGAGACATATGAAGGCATGCTCAAAGTCACTAATCATCTGAGAGATGCAAATCAAAATGACAATGCGGTACTGTCTCACACCTGTCAGAATGGCTATCGTGAACAAATCAACAAATGACAAGTGCTGGCGAGGATGTGGAGAAAAAGGAATCCTCATGCACTGCAGGTGGGAATGCAGACTGGTGCAGCCACTGTGGAAAACAGTAAGGAGTTTCCTCAAAAAACTAAAAATGGAACTCCCATTTGACTCAGTGATCCCACTTCTAGGAATATATCCCAAGAAACTAGAAACACCAATTAGAAAGGATATATGCACCCCTATGTTTATAGCAGCACAGTTCAACATAGCTAAGATTTGGAAATAGCCTAAGTGCCCATCAGCAGATGAGTGGATTAAAAAACTGTGGTACATCTACACAATGGAATACTACGCTGAGGTAAAAAAAGAATGAGTTTTTACCATTTGCAACAGCATGGATGGAACTGGAGAGCATTATGCTAAGTGAAATAAGCCAACCAGAGAAAGATAAATATCACATGATTTCACTCATTTATGGAATATAATACACATAAACTGATGAACAAAAACAGAGCTAGAGACAGAGAAACATCGATCAGACCGTCAAACCTTAGAGGGAAGGTAGGGGAGGGAGGGTGGGGGAAGGGGGAGAAATCAACCAAAGAACGTGTATGCATGCATATAAGCCTAACCAATGGACACAGACAACAGGTGGGTGAGGGCATGAGTGGGGGGATGGAGGGGTAATGAGGGGATAAGGACACATGTAATACCTTAATCAATCAATAAATTTTTTTAAAAAGTATGTGATAATAAACCAGCCTAGTCAGCTTGGCTCAGTGATTGAGTATTGACCCATGAATCAAGAGGTCTTAGTTCAATTCCTGGTCAGGGCATATACTAGGGTTGTGGGCTCAATCCCCAGTAGGAGGGTGTGCAGGAAGCAGCCAACAGATGATTCACTGTCATCATTAATGTTTCTATCTCTCCCTCTCCTCTCTTCCTCTCTCTGAAATCAATAAAAACATATTAAAAAAAAACAGAAAAAGGGAATTATATTAGATTAGGTTTTCATACAAACAGAGCTAGAGACAGAGATTAAAGATTAAAGAGCTTCTTATAGGAGTTTGTTCTTTTAGGTTATTAAATTGAAAATAGAAACATGTAAAAGGTACCTTTAAACATAATATTTATAATATAATTTTCTTCATTTTTGCTATTTTATCTCTGAATATTTTTAATTATTATTTTAATTTAGAAGGGAGTCAGTAATTTCTTTTATTTTCTATATTTTTCCCAACCATAATTGAATTCCTTCCTAAAGTCAATGTATATTTTTAAAACTGAGTTGTATTATTTTTGATCCAGCAATTTTGCCTTACTAACTTTAAATGCAATCAATCACAGATCTAGTTGCTATTCTTAAATTCACACCTGAAGATTATTTCTTCAGTTGTGCTTTTCATTTCTTTCTTGATTCTCTTCCCCAACATTCTTTCACTTTCAGGATTTATCAACCCGTTGCTTAATTGTTTCAAGTTACATTCTAGTAGCTGTAGCACAAATCTAATTTAATGGAACAAGAATATTCTCCATCTTATCTGACAACTAGGGAATATAGTGTCCTGCTCTCCTGGTTTATAACTACTTTCTACATGGGAGAAAGAAGTGAAGAGGTATTAAATGAGAGAGGGAATCTATTATAGGTAGACCTCTTAGTGATAGAAAAGTAAATATGCAAAGAATGTTGGCATGCACTGGATAAATTGGTAAGAAAATTGGTTTATTTTATTGTATAGTCTTACAAATTTTAGGTGCTTTGTATATGGGGTGTAGAAAAATAAGTGTACACATACATGCATTAATTAAAGAAAAATAGATTTTTTTGAAATTTCTGGATACACTTTCTAATTCATTCTATGAGGCCAGTATTACCCTAATATCAAAAACAGAAAAATATAATATAAGAAAACTTGCAGACCAATATCTATCATGAACATAGAAGCAAAACCTCAATAAAATATTAGCAAATAGAATATAACAGTGTATAAAAGGAATTATACACCTTGACCAAGTGAGTTTATCTTAGGTATGCACACTAGTTCAACATCTGATCATCAATTAATGCAATCTATTATATCAACAAGTTGAAGGGAAAAATCATATGACCCTATCAATAGATATAGAAAAGACATTTGACAAAATCCAATATCCATTCATAACAAAACAAAAACAAAAACAAAACAAAAAACCTCTCAGCAAACTAGGAACAGCTAGATCTTCAACTTGGAAAGTAATGCTTATTAAAAAAAAAAAAACCCTACAGCTAACATCAAACTTAATGATGAGAAACTAGAGGCTTCCCAGCTAAGCTCAGAAACAAGGCACATACAAACATATGTCTCCTCTATAGGGCCTTGCCCTGAAGTGTTGAGAGGGCAGTTCAGTTGACTGGTGCAGTTCAAACCCGTGCTTGCTCAAGGGCTGGGAATCTTTGTGGAGGGCTGACGTAAACTATACATAGAGCTTTTAATGCGCAGGCAGATTGTACCCCTGTTGTCCAAGGGTCACCTGTGCATGGAAAGGCAAGAAAGAGACTAGCCAACACAATATTGAAGGAGATAAACAAAGTTGAAGAATGGCCACTGCCCAACTTCAATACTTACTATAAAGCTACAGTGATTAAAACAGTGTGGCACTGACCAAAGAATAGTCAAATAGATCAATGGAATGGAATAGTGAGCCCCGACATAGACCCACATAAATATAGCCAAATGATCTTTACAAAGGAGCAATGGCAATGAAATGAATAAAAGGTAGCCTTTTTAAACAAATGTATAGGAACAACAGTACACCCATGTGCAAAAATATACATTTAGATACAGACTTTACATTCTTTCCAAAATTTAATCCAAAACGGATTATAGATTTAAATATAAAATCCAACGCTATAAAAATCCAAGAAGAAAACATATGAGAAAATCTAAATTACCTTGGACATGTTTCTGACTTTTTAGATACAACACTAAGAGTACTCATAAAAAAAAACAATTGATAAGCTGGACCTCATTAAAATTAAAAACTTCTGTTCTGTGAAACACATTGTCAATAGAATGAGAAGACGAAGCCACAGACTTGGAAAAATATGTGCAAAAGGCATGTCTAATAAAGGATTGTTATCTGAAATATGCAGAGAACTGTTAAAACTCTACAATAAGAAAACCAACAACCCAATTTAAAAATGGGCAAAAGACCTCAGAGACCTCATCAAAGAAGATATACAGATGACAAATAAGCACATGAAAAGCTGCGCAATTGCACACATCATCAGGGGACTTCTAATTAAAACAACAATAAGATACCACTATACACATTAGAATAGCCAGAATCCAGAAGATTGATTGACAACATCAAATGCCAGTGTGTATGTGGAGCAACAGGAACTCATTCATTGCTGATGAGAATGCAAAATGTCAAAGCCAATTTTAAAGACAGTTTGGCTGTTCGTTACAAAACTAAGCATATTCTTACCAAACAACCTAGCAATTACGCTTCTTGGTGTTTATTCAAATGAGTTGAAAAGTTATGTACACACAAAAACCTACACACAGATGTTTAGAGCAGCTTTATTCTTAAGTGTCAAACTCAGAAGCAACCAAGATGTCCTTTAGTAGGTGAATACATTTTTAAAATCTAGGACATGCAACAAATGTAATATTATTCAGCATTAAAATGAAATAAGGTAGCAAGCCTGAAAAGATAAGTAGGAACTTTACATGTTTACTACGAGGTAAAAAGAAGCTACACAGTGTATGATTCCAACTCGAGGATATTTTGGAAAAGGCAAAACAATGGAGACAGTAAAAAAGATCAGTGCTTATCAGGGATTAAGGGGAGGGAAGGAAGAATTGGCAAAGTACATAGGATTTTTAGGGAAGTACGAACTATTTTATATGATTCTAAAATGGTGGGTACAGTTCATTACTCATTTGTCCAAATCCATAGGATGTACAAACACCAAGTGTGAACCCTGATATCAACTTTGGACTTTAGGTGATAATGATGTCATTGTAGCTTCATTGATTGTAACAAATGTATCACTTTGGTACTGATAGTGGGGAAAGTTTTGCATATGTGGGGAGCAGAGGATAAACTTTCTGCTCAATATTGCTCTGAAATTGCTTTAAAAATAAATTATATTTATAAGAAAAAATAAAGAATTAGTAGTAACAACAACCGCTTGGATGGCTCTCAAAGGCATTATGCTGAATGAAAGAGGTAATTATAACAGGTTATATAAATGCAGGCTCCCATTTATACAACACTAGAGGCCCAATGCATGAAGATTTGTACAAGAATGGGCCTTCCTTCCCCTGGCTGCCACGCCACCTTCGCTCCAGCTGGAGCCGCCTTTCCGCCTTCCCATGCTGCCCAGAGGCCCAGAGAGGCTGGAAAGGTGTGGGACGCTAAGTGTCCCACCCCCGGCCACTCAGCACCTGCATATGCAAATTAACCCACCATCTTTGTTGGGTTAATTTGCATACTCACTCCTGATTGGCTGGTGGGTGTCGTGGAGGTATGGTCAATTTGCATCTTTGTCTTTTATTAGTGTAGATTATATAATATTTTAAAAATGATGAGATTATAGAAATACAGATTAGTGGTTGTCAAGATATAGGGATATTGGGCAGTGGCACTGGGTATTACTATAAAGCTGTAGCATCTTCATGGTAATAGAAGAGTTCTGTCTCTGGATTGCATGGTGGTTATAGGAATCTTCACATGTAGTAGAATGAGAAAGAACATACACATTGATGTTAGTTTCCTGGTTTGAACATGGCACTATGCTTATATGAGTTGTTACTATTGGCAAAAACTAGGTAAGTGTATATGAGACGTCTTTGTATTATTTTGCAACTTTGTTAGATCTATAATCAATTCGAAATCAAAAGTTAAAAAACAAAATAAAACAAAAGAGGATGCTTCAGGTCTTGGCTAGAGGTAACTTGAAAAGATTTGAGGGGCCCTTTGGGGCACTCAACAGGGGTGTTTATAGAAGAATAACCAGCATCCTACTGTATCCCGATGATCAGAGTATCAGGGAAGGAAGCTGGTCATAGGCCCGAAGCCAATGTGTCTTTTCTGAGGAATGTAGGTAAATAAAAGCTGTAACCAGTCTCATATCCTCAAAATGCCCCTGCTGTTGGTAGTCTATTACCTGGAATGGTTACGGGGCATAATTCTTTGCCCCACATTTTCTATTAAAATCTGCTATTTTTGTGTCCAGACATCCTCCTTCTCCTCTTCCTCCTTCCCCTCCTTTTTCTCTCACTTTCAGATTTAGTTCAATTTAGAAGATTCATCTGATTGAACAAAAGGATGGACTTTAGAAGATAAATTGCTTCCTGGTCAGGATTCCCAGAATGGCACAAATTTTTATATTAAACCTTTGAAAAAGAAGAAAAAAATTAAATCCCAGTATCCATTACCAGAAAGGAAGTGAAGGCATTTAAAAATATAATTATCAATTAAACAAAGAAAGACCAGAGCAGTGCTCAAAGAATCCATGTTTGCAGGAGAGAATAATTGCCACTTGTCAGAAAAGGTCTCTGTATGTGTGGGAGAAAGCCATTATTTAAATTATGGAGCATTAAAGATCAAAGGTGTTCTGTCAAGGATGTTTAGTTGCTTTCAAACATACAAATATATAAAAAATACAAGACTTGTGACCAAGATTTTAGCAGACACTAAAGATAGCAAAAGAGAATTTCTCTCTTTGAAGAAAGAGAAACACACTTTCTTTGTATTTCTAAGTCTTTTCTATCACATAAAGAATGGAGTCCTTTGTGATGATTCATCATGCAAAACGAACATTTCCTAGCAGGAGGTAATTGTATTGCATCTGTCTCTTCATCATTTGCTTGTTTCCAATACGGGCTCCTTTATTTAGATTTGCCACATGGCCATGGACATGCAAGTAGAGTGAAAATTCCATTATGCCATTTGCCTCTAAAATCCCACAAATATCTTCATGCCATATATTTTTAAATTTTAAAGCCTCTTAATATGAAATAAAAATACTGTCAAAATATCTCCTCTTATTTTCCATCGCTATTTCCTTTAAACTTGGTGCTCTGGTAATTCGATTTACTCATGGCTGTTTGAGCCACCGTGTTGTTTCATACCACCACGTAAGGGCACATTTTCCCCCTCTCTGGAGGCCATTCCTCCCCCAGCACACACACACACACACACACACACACACACACACACACACACACACACACTACTTCACTCCCTATCAACCAGGCAATCTTAGTTCGTTTGGACTGCTATAACAGACTACTGTAGGCTGAATGGCTCATAAACAACAAAGATTTATTGCTGACCATTTAGAAGGACTGGAAATCCAAGATTAAGGTGCTGGTATATTTGGTGTCTGGTGAGAGCTTCCAGGTGAAGATAGTCATCTTCCTACTGTGTTTTCATACAGCAGAAGGGGTGAGAGAGCTCACAACCTTATGGGCTCCACCTTTATGATCTAATTATCTCCTAAGGACTCTACCTCCTAATACTATCATATTGGGCCTTAGGATTTAACATGACATTCGGGGGGACACAAACATTCAATATAGAGTGCCAGGCTAACTTTTACTGATACTTCACACATAGTGAGCCATCCCTGAGCCCTTCTGGGTCCACCAGTGTTCCCAACACATCCCTATCAAAGACCTTCCAACATGCAGCAAGAATTACCTGACTCATCAAGCACCACTCTAGATTAAGACCCCTATGAGTCTGGCTAGTGTTGCTCAGTGATTAAGCTTTGACCCATGAACCAGGAGGTCACAGTTGGATTCCTAGTCATGGCATATACCTGGTTGCATGCTCAAACACCAGTAGGGCCAGCCAATTAATAATTCTCTCTCATCATTGATATTTCTCTTTCTCTTTCCCTTCCCATCCCTCTCTTTCTAAAATTAATAAAAATATATTTGAAATAAAATAAAGGTCCTTAAGAGAGAAAGACCACATTATCCACATTTCTCCACAACTCAGCACATAGTAACCATTCAATAAATGAAATGAAATTAATCTTTTAAGTTATATTAGCTTCTGTCTCATGCTTTATCAACTCAAAAATCAGTCCATTAGAACTCAGGACAGTTTTGGAACTGAATACTCTGTAATATATATATATATTTTTAGGGTTCCTGGGAAACCCTTGGATGTTACTCATGTGATCTCTGTGATGCTCCTTTAAGCAGTAATTAAATTTTGAAAGTACTTTTAGGAGGGTATTTCATAGCAGACTTTTAATCTTTCTGTTGAGAATATAGGTTCTTAGGCCATCAAGATGTCTCTGGCACAGGTGTTTGTAAACATCCCAAAGTTGTCAACAGGATTTGTGGGTATGTGCATTTTCTGGGGAAGGAAGCTATAGCTTTCTTGAAATATTCTAAGTTTTCTGGAAACAAGAAAACGAAAGTACTAGAGAAATTATCAAGTCCACAGGATTTCGGAATAGGTGCATTTTCTGGAGAGAGATCCTATACCTTTCTTGATATATCCCTGCAGGAACCATGCCAGAGTAACCAGACAGTCACGCTAATTAGAACATAGAGGCCTTGTTGATAGTACGCCAGATGGCCAAGGCCACTCTGCATATGGGAATCTTAATCAGAATGTTCAAGGCTAAGATGCCATACACAAGTACAAGGACACACGGTACATTGTGTCCTTCTATAAACCAAAAATATGATGTTACTATTGGCACGAGGCCTCGTTTGTCTAAGTGGTATAATACATAGTACTGACCAGCCAGCATACTAATGCTGCAGCTGCTGTGAGAGGAATACAGGAAAGGCTGGGAAGAGGGGAGAGGCCAGAGAGGCAAGAACAGAGAGCTCAGATGCTGCTACTATGTGAGACAGTGAGTGTAGGGGCAGCGTGTGGCTGCACAGATAATAGCTGTGGGTACAGAGGCTAATCCTGCTTTTATGGGAAAGATGTATTTTGTTCACCAGCTGGTGTGCAGCTGCCTGTTGTATGGACTGCTTGAAGAACTGTTTTGTTTGATGGCTATGTGGTCACTGGCTCCTACAATAAAGACTCATTCTTATACACCCACAACTTCTCATGGCTTCTCTGCCTAAGACCCGGCATCCAAGATCAAGTCCATGGCAGAGGGGCTTGGACTCAACAGTTAGTGTAGCCAGCTGGGTTTGAGAAGGAACTTGCCCTGACAGTTGGCATAGTCATTAGTAGGATTCGGAAGGATATATGGACTCAGAGCACCAGTGCTCATGCTATACTCTTGCTGTGCCCTGACAATCCCAAATAGTCTGGAAAGAAGAAAAGAAAAATGAGAGAAAAAATTACCAAATAGGAGGGAAGAGTAGATATTTAGAGAATGCAGGAAGGAAAAATGATGCTCAAAAAGTATAAAATGATACATAAAAAGAAAATGAATAAGGCCATGGACAAATCTTGCTTAGTCAAACTTTGTCCACACTTCAGTGGGGCATGTCATTATATACTTTTGAGGAGTATATGTGTCTGAGTGTAAATATATTCCTTCTATCCCCACTAGAGTGAGAAATGCCAACAAAGGGCTTAAAATAGAACACACAGAACTTCAGTATCTTGGTAACTTATTTTTCTAAGTTACAATATCCAGTGGGTCTCCATTAAATGGCATATTATTTATAACATACTGGTTTTTGAGCAAAATGAATATAAAATATTTGGCACCTGGGCAAAATTATCTCTAGCAGAAAGATATTCCATTAAAAAGGAACTAAAATTAACATATCAAAAGCCTTGCTTTTTTTCTCAGATGCAATACCCATGACCAGGATGAGGACAAATTTCTATGGTCTCTCAGTGAGAGCAACAAAGGAGTCCGTGAGCACATCCCACTGCGACCTGTGCAGATATTTATTCTGGGGAATCTCCAGATATGAAGGCTTTTGTAGCTGTGGAGGAACTGTTCATAGAATTAAAGTTCCAGAGAAAAAGGGGGAAGTGAAAAAATTGTCTAAGATGTCTGCCTTAATTAAACACAATTAATTATGAAACCAATTGATCCTGAACGAGTTGGAAATTTTAACTCACCATTGAAAACAAACCAAAAAAAATCAACAGATTTTCAAGATTCCCACCTTAAGAAGGAAAATCAAAGTATTTATAAACGAAAGCCAAGACATTTATTTAACCCCAAAACCGCATTGCCTGGCTCTTTTGAGAATTCTCACAGGCCACTGTTTGGTTGAATGCAGTTTGAAGACTTTTGACCACAGGATTTAATTTACTAGATTCATGTATGTGTCAGTCACCCAAGTAAGGAGGCCAAGTAGAAGTATTTTTAGCAAACATTCCTACAGGGAGCACCTTAATTTGCTGTCTCATAAAAATCAGGAATGGCAAGGCCTGTTTTCAAACATTTCGATTTTACATGCATTTTTAATACAATTTCATAAAAACCTTACAGAGTGGTTACATCTTGTTAGTAATGGTCCTTCATCTCAAATCCCTGGAGGGATTTTTATTCTGGGAAAAGAGGATCTAGAAACCCAGGGGTACTATTTAGGAGAAATGACTGCATGATCATCTACTCCCATGTCAGTTCATGTTAAAATTTTTTATGGCACTGTCAACATTTGGTCAATAGCAAATAACTTATTGCCATCGTCTATTGCAATAACAAGTAAATATTTGTCAATAATAATGCAAAAAATAGCTTGTCCAACCTGAGCTCCTGTGTGGGTGAAGCTAAATCATATGTGTATAAAGGGAAGAAGAGAAGAGGATGTCTACGATTAAATCTGGTTATGGAAGGTATTTGATATCTCTGTGTCTAGGGGAAGATTCATGTCCTTAAATAACATAGAAAGAGAGCTTTGAGGAATGAAGAAAAATAAGTGTATGAGTAAAGATCTTCTCAAATAGAGCAAAGGAGGTTTTTCTTATGAGTACTCAAGTTAGGAGAGTATTGAAAATCTTTTACAGAATTAATTTAATACTATTCTACATACATACTCTTCACAGTGAGACATTTTTTGATGCAAATTTTAATGAAATTATAATGTTTTGTGGGCACAGTTGCCAGGGATAGAGAAACATTTTAGAGTCAGGAGCTCTTCCTTTGATTATCCATGCATGCTGTCACTTTGCCTACTTCACCTTGTGATGGTCCAGGAAAAAAAAATCTGTACCTGAGCCTGTCACGGGGGCTCTGAGAAATGCATGGGATATTTGCACGCTTCTTGCCCTTAGATGTCAAATCCATTATATAGTACTACCTCCCAAGACTCGGCAAAGCACTCTAAGGCATTAATTCCCTGAAGCATGATCAGATCATAAAGTCTGAGAGTTACACTGGCATTTGGGGTCATCTAATCCCATTCCCCTCCTTAAAATAAGAGTCTCCACACCAGCCCATGTGCTGGCATGGCAGGCGATCTCCAGGAAAGGTACTGTCTCTTAGCTCTGGGGCAGACATTTTTACTGGTGCTCATTCAGAGTTGAAGAGATCTCCTTCTTTCTATTGACATTAGTTCAGACTACAGTTACATCTATCTAAATTCCCATCACAGCCCTTTAAGATAGCTATTAACTCTCCCCACCCCCCTCACCGGGCCCCCAGATTTCCTCCTATTTCTCCTTATAATGGCTCCTTATATAGTGTGGTTCTCAAACCCTTTCCCATTTTGGTGACCCTCTTCTGCACATAATTCAATTTTATGGTGCCACCTCATGCTTGGAGCCTCATCTTCCATGTGTATTTTGACCAGTGAGAGCCAAGCATCTCCACCTTTATTTATTCAAGCACTATAATTGCAACAGAAGTTTCCTTTATCTTATTATTAGTTATCTATGACATAAATTCACAGGGTACTAGTGATGTGAACTCTACTCTGCTTTTCTCAATAAAGACATTGGACATAGTGCCAGCATAGGAACTCTAGAGTATGGACACAGGCACAAGCCCCATTAGGAGACACAAAGAACAGGGTGTGAATTCGAACCCAGGAACAATGCACAACCTTATAATAGAACATTGCATCAGAGTCTAGCTAAAATAAAACTTTATTGATTAAAGATACAATTCTAATCATAACAATAACCAGTTGCTATTTTATAACTTCATGTTTCATCTACTTGATTGCTTTTGAATACTTATTACAGTACTGAGAGGTAGGTATCATTATCCTTCATTTATAAGTGAGGAAACTGGACTTCACAGTAGTAAAGCACATGACCAAGGTCACACAGCTAGTTAAGCTGGAACCCAGGAAGGTCCACGTATCTCTGGAGCCCTTGTTCATAACCAGAGTGCACAAAGCCTCTTAAATATGGCTTTCTCACCTTGCGATTGATCCAGGGATCTGGAAGCTGCCCTGAGTGTGAAGACAGGTGTCTGTGGATCAGAGCTGGTTAAGCAGAGAGAATGTAGGAGCTGGGGGCCTGTGGAGACTTAAGTTTAGCACTTACCAACAAGGTAATTTTACTATCACACTAGTCAATGTGACATTACTGAACCACAAGGATGACATGGAGTGCCTTGTACAAGACAAACTATTAACACTCTTACTTCCTATCGTCTAACAACTTAGAATGTTGGCTTCAGTAGAAGAGGTTAGCATCAGTATGGTTAAAACATGGAAATACGTCAAAAGAAAATTTCTCCTCCACCCACACCAAAGGAAGGATATAATCTTTGTGATCAGAAATAGAGATTTTATTTATTTATTTATTTATTTATTTATTTATTTATTTATTTATTTATTCTTCACCCAAGAATATGTTTTTCATTGATTTTAGAGAGAAGAGGTGGAGGAGGAGGAGAAGGAGGAGGAGGAGGAGGAGGAGGAGGAGGAGGAGGAGGAGGAGGAGGAGGAGGAGGAGGAGGGAGACATGGATGTGAGAGAGAAACATCATTTGGTGCCTCTTGTATGTGCCCCAAGCAGGGATCCAGACCCAACCCAAAACTCAGGTATGTGCCCTGACTGGAATCAACTAGCAACCTTTTGGTGTACCAGACTACGAGCCACCTGGCCAGGACAAAATACAAAGACTTTAAAAAATAAATTGCTGAAAACTTTCAGCTCATCCCTTTAGGAATAATATTTATTCTTCAAGTCAGCAGTTATTATGTGCCTTTTACTATTGTATGTGCTTTTCATGTTTTAATGTATTTAATGCTCCTGATGACCACATGCACTAAGTACTCTTATCATTCTGGGTAAGCTGAGGCACAGATAGGCTAAGCTGCTTGCCAGAGTCATACAGTTGGTGACCCTGGAGCTGGCACATGGACCCCGGTGTCTCCAGAGCCCCCTTCCTTTTTCCTACATTATTGAGTCCTTGTATTCTGCATACTCGACTTTTTCAATCTCTTGATAGATATTTACTTGGGGAAAATGCTTCTGTGAGGCACCGAGATAAATCCCCACTGAACTTTGGAACTGAGACTCCTCTACCTTCTCCTCCCCTGTCACCCACACATAAAGAGATGGTAGAGTCTCCGGGATAAACATGTGATTTGGGGATCCTAGTTCTAAACTCTGGACATAACTAAGTAATCCCCTTGCTATCTTATTTTTTTTTAACATACAGTTTCTTTATGAAGAAATAGCTGAGGCCCAAATGGTCTTACACATTTCTCCAGGAAGCCTGTTCTGTGGTAGTTATCAATGCTATAGCTATTTTAGGATTTTTTTCTAAGTTAACTTATATCCACCTTTTGTTAATTTTATTGACTTCAATTTCCATTAAAAATAATTCAGCCACTTATTTTGATTTTTTTATTATTTAAAGAGTACTTAAAAATTATTGTAATAATAAATTTCAGAAGAAATGAGTAGGTAAATAGTTTTAACTGTGGTCTATTTTGCTATTTTCCTTTCTCTTCTGTGCCTGGGCCTATGTTTATTGAACTCCATAGAATGCCAAGACAGCATTTGTAAAGGGAATTTATTTAACTCTGGGTGAGTTGTACAAATGCAATAATGTGGCCCAACTCTTGTTTAATTTTGAAGGCTTTCTCCTAGACAACACTGCTCATAATGGACAGTTCAAGCTAAATTATCCATTATTGTTCCCAAAGTTTACAATTAAACTATCGATCAAAACTGGCAGTGATTCCTCCAGCAGCCTGAGCAAAGAGGCACTGTACTGCCTCAGAACCTGAGTGTGTGCAGCCAGGAGCAGGTGCCGCAGACAGACAGGTAACAGACTGACAGACAGACACACCCTCCCCAAGTCATCCTGGGATGCAGCCTGTGGGAATTTTCCTTGAGCCAAGGAGCAGGCTGCAACCAGGAATATGTAGTGTGTGCGTGTGCAGTTTCAATAGCCAGAGGTCCCCGCAATTTGTGACCCCTATCCCTGGCTGTAAAAATTGGAGTTTAACAGGTTCGGCTCCATAGGGAACCAACCTCAGCTTTTAGGCTCCTTCAGATACTGCAGAATGCATCTTTTCTGGGGAATTCCACAATAAAATGACTGTTATTTATCATTACAAACCTCTTTATCATTTAGTCAATAAAAGGCCTCTCTCTCTCTCACTTTTTTTCCTGTGGCGTGCTCAGAGTCAGAAATCGGTATTAGTCTCTCCTGGCCTGAAGGCAGGAGATGTCAAAAGCTAAATCATGATCTACCCTGGCTTCCTAGCTAAATTGTGTATGAAGGCCTGAGGCAAAAAGGTGCTATGCTCATTATTTGAAACAGAGAATTTTTTCTCTCTCTTTTAGTTTTTCTTTCTTTTTCTCTTTCCTCTTTTTTTATGTATTGAGACATGATAAATACATGTATGACTCTGAAGACAGTGGACGTGAGACAAGGCAACAAGAGCTTAATGTGTTGCCTTCATATATTTCCTGATCAAGAATAAAAAGTGGATTGTCATTCAAACAGAAGAGAACAGTGGGTTTCATCACTTGAACTTTTTGATCGGAGTGAAATAAGAAGTATTGTTTATGACTGGATGTCAGTAATAGGTGCCTTCAAAAAAAAAGAGCAGATTTTAGGTATACATTAGTAGTATTTTTTACTTGCACAGAGATCCTGCTGTGGAAAGGTAAGAGGCATCCATTCCTTTGCACCTGCAAACAGATTTTGCCTCCAGGAATTCTCATTTCTCATAGCACCTCCATAGTGGCCATGTGGCGTGTGGTGCCAGGGTCACACAAGGTCAGTAGGAATGTCAAGGTCAGAGTGTCTTGGGACATAATGTATCTGGGTAGTTCATGCTAAGCCAACTATCCTGAGTAGGGTCTGTAAACAACACAGTTTAACAAAAAGTACAATTTGGTGGCCTTAGATCTCCTTTTCATTAAATTGCTGTGGGTAAGATCTCTCTCCTGATTTTTACAGATGCCAAATAAAGACAATACTCTGCAAGGGCCTGGGTTCATTCATTTCTTTAATGTCTTATGTATTCAACACATATTCTGAGCTCATCCTATGTGCAAAATACTATGGCAATGCACCTATGAACAAATAAGGGATTATTGAGCACAATGAGATGGACCCAGGAAAAAACTTTTAATGATTGCAATTATATAGATCTATGTCCAATTACTTCATTTATAATAGGTCAATTTACAAATGAAGAAATGCAATTTCACAATACCTTTGTTGCTAAAAACGTGATAGTTCCTCCTGTACATCTAATTCCTGGAGGAAATAACATCTAGCAGTATGGTAACTGATATTTTTAGAGCTTAAAATACTTAGAATCCTGTTCAATAATCCTATTTTATAGGGGAAGAAATCAAAGCTTAAAAAGATAAACCAGAAAAAGAAACCCCAACAAAATCATATGAACATTCAACTAACAATAGCAGCATAGGAGCTGAAACTACATCTGGGTCGTTTCCTATATTCACTCTTACCATTTTGTATAGCATTTACTGAAGATGTATTCAAGGTTTGCTGACAATGACCAGAAGACAGAGTAAGAGGTTGTCTCACTGATATCAAATACTTGGATTTATTGCCATCATTCGCTCATCTGTGTTCTTAAGGATGAGCAAGAATGTAAAAGTCTAATATGGCTCAGTTGGGGAGTTCAGTTTAGCTACAGACTATATTTATATTTGACATATAAATTTAATTAATTAATAATAATATTTATTATTCTTTGCTTTGCTATTGGACAGGTTCCCTAAAAATATTGATGCTCACATATTAACCCTGACATAACATGGACTGAGATTAAAAATATTTGCCCTCATTGTGGCCTGCCAACCTTGTTTTATTGGCCTTTGAGCTGCTCTTGGACATAATTGCCAGGATAGAGCAATCTGATAAAATTCTATTCTGTGAGGCAGAAGAGCCAATCCCCAAATACCTTAGTTTTAAACAGATCCCTGCTAATCTTTGAGGAACAAGTCTTGGGGAGAAAACGGACGGTGTTGTATGGACTCATGAAAGTGTAAAACAGAACTTCCATTTGGTATAAAATGATGTGAAGTCAAACACTTTCTCCTGCTTCTCTGGAGACCTTAGGATTTCCCAAAGGAATTCAATCATAGTTGTCAATCTTTCAGTTACTAATTTATTTGTATCTAAAATGGCCTGGGATATCTTTAAAATTTTGATTTTTTAAAAAAATATGTTTTTGTTGATTTTAGAGAAAGGGGAAGGGAGAGAGAAACATCAATCAACTGCCTCTCCTATGCCTCCTACTGGTGATAAAGCCCACAACCTGCACATGTGCCCAGACCAGAAAATGAAAGGGCAACCTTTTGGTGCCCAGGATGACACAACCAATTAGCCACACTGGACAGGGCCTGACATATCTTTAAACATTTATGAAAATATTGCTTCTTCTTAAACCTTATGTTCTCATTTCAGAGTGAAATCTTATAACAGGGTATACACCACTTAAAAATGAGATAGTTTATGATAAGAATGCAATGGAAGGCTTCGAAGCACCTCGTTGCAGCTTGACACTCCTAAAACAAAGAGGGCAACATCAGATTTGTCTGTTCTTCCTGAGCATCGTATTTAAGCAAAGCTTACCTTTAAAGACTGCAGGATTTTAAAAAAAGAATAAAAATTATATGTATTTTCATTCCTCTCATCTTTTTTTTCTTTTTCTTTTAATCTTTGATGCAACTTTTTTCAAGGCTCTGACTTGAGTCTGCCAGCTCTCACTTGCAAATCACAACAGTTTTCACATTCTAAGTAGTTTTAAAAATATTCAAATTATTTCCAAGTTTATAATTATGCCTCTTTTATCATTGACTTCTAAGTCCACATCTCTTAGCTATACCTGCTGCACAAGCATGAAGACGTGGATCTCCCCCATATGCAGTAAATAAGAGAACTTTTAAGAACATTAGTGAGTTTATTTAGGTGTTTCTCACTTTCCATTTTAACAAGTGCTTATACCTTCTTCATATCAAACATTGCCTTCCTTGGCCTCCTGTGGCTTGGAGCTTACACACGTGTGGTCGTGTTTCCTAACAAAGCGAACAATATGTATTTCAGGTGTCAGGCTGGACCGTGGCCTTTGAGCACCTTCCTTAAGGTTGATGAGCATGTCTATGATGGGGAGGAAAAGGCAGCACGGTGGCTCGCTCTAGTGGGGAGGGCGGCTGTTCTCTGCCATCTATGGTCCCAGGATTTCTTCAGTGGGACCTGGGCACCCAGCTCTGTCTCACTGCCATGTGTCTTCATTCCCTTTTAAGAGTGTGCACTGTTTTATGTTTTATTTCTATTTATTAATTTTTAGAGAGAGAAACATTGATTTGTCGGTCCACTTATTTAAGTGCTCATTGGTTGCTTCTTGTGTGTGCCCTGACTGGAGACTGAACCCTCAACATTGGCACATGGAGATGATGCTCCAACCCCATGGTCGGCAAACTGCGGCTCGCGAGCCACATGCGGCTCTTTGACCCCTTGAGTGTGGCTCTTCCTAAGCCTTAGGAGTACCCTAATTAAGTTAATAACAGTGCATCTACCTATACAGTTTAAGTTTAAAAAATTTGGCTCTCAAAAGAAATTTCAATTGTTGTACTGTTGATATTTGGCTCTGTTGACTAATGAGTTTGCCGGCCACTGCTCTAACCAACTGAATGAGCTAACGGGCCAGAATTTTAGGTTTTTACTCTTGCTAGATACATTTTACATCATATTAAAAATATATATATATGCATGCTTTTTTTTAAAGTTCCCTTTATGATCAACACACTTTACTCAGTCTAGAAATTCCTTCAGAATGGAATAGTTATATCCTCTGGTAGGTGCTGTTATTTCACTCAGTATCCTTACTGTTTCCAGTACCCACTCATTGCCATGTGACATCCGTGCCTCCCGTGGGCTCCAGAAGTTGGGCTTGGTCATGGAACTTGCCTTAGGAATGATGGTGAGCAGGCAATTAGAAAGCCTGTGTGGTAGAAACTTGGTAAGCCATTGTATGTTTTTGCCAGTTCTCTTGCTTTTTCTCTCTGCCATGAGGATACACGTCCCAAATAAGAAGTGCTCCATTAGTCCAGAATGTTAAGTTTCATGGAGAAGAACCACAAGAAACTCAGCTTCCAACACTTGACATGAGTAAGAAATAGTAAGTAAAAGCCACTTAAAATTCTGGGGTCATTTTTCTTATAACAGAGATGACTAATATATTTATTCATATATATTTTTTATTTTTAATTAAATTTTCAAGACACAGAGATACAAAAAATAAATACACAAAAAGACTTATCATTCCACAATAAAGATGGCCTTTGTTAATGTGTATTAGAGTTTAGAAAATTGAAGTCAAACAAAAAAGAGTATATTTTTAATATATAACTTAATTTTGTTATGGTAATATGTATCTTCTTTTTATTTTTTTCAATATATTATCTGACAATTATAACTCATTAGACCATTTATCCTCATGTTTTAATGAATAATTTACCTGGCATTCCTATGTACAGTTAATATTTGAAAGAAAGAAATTATGACAAATAGGTGTTTTATTATATTTATTATTTACTTTTGAAAACTGATGTGGTACCAATGTTTGTACTGTCTATATTGGAGAAACATGTTTCTCTATAAAAAAGTTGAAATTTATTTTGATATGGTTTTAATTTATTTCATATAAACTAAAGTTTTCATTCTACCATGAAGGAAATGACTTTGCTTGCTTTGTTTTTGTTTTACTTTGGCAAATAATCACTTGAGATTTTGAAATTGGCCTGACCCTTTATTTCAGAAGATGGGTACCTTCCAAGAAATTTCATTACAATTCCAAACCTGACTCTTATATACAGATATTGTGATAGGTTTGCAAAGTAATGCCAGTAGAAAGCTTTTCCCTTTTTCTAATCTTTCTTTATTGACTCTTTATATCTTGCTTATCAAAGGATTTTTAATTAATGAGGATCCATTTCATTTCCTGCATGCACGTTGCTATATGCATACAAAGTGTTATATTTATAAACCTTTTGTCTTAGAATAATTGAGTTGGAACCACTACCTGGTGTTAATGGGCAAGGATGATTGAGGATTTTCTGAGAACTAGAAAGTGTGTATTTCAAAACTGAACCTGGATTTTAAGCATTCTACATACAAGATATAAATAGACAGGTAGGTAGGTAGATAGATAAATAGTAATAAAGATAGATATCAACACTAATAAAAGAGAAAAATGGTAATTGGCGTACGAGCTACCCTTTTCATTGGCTAATCAGGGCTATATGCAAATTAACTGCCAACTAAGATTGGCAGTTAACTGCCAACAAGATGGCGGTTAATTTGCATATGTAGGCACAATGCAGGGAGGCGAAAGGGAAAGCAGGAAGAAGCCCCCTGCCACTGACAGTGATCGGAAACCCAGGGGGGAGCTAAGAGCTGGGGGGCAGGGCAAAGGCGGCCCTGGGGCAGCATGAAGAGGAAGCCAAAGGCGTATACCCCATTGACGAAGCTGTTGATTAACCAGGAGTACCAACTCTTATACTTTATGTTCAGCAGTGAGTAGACGGTGCCCCCAATGCACAGAGGGTAGAGCAGATAGAATCAGGTGCCTTTTCCACCCTGGCCAGTGATAGCAGGAAGTAGGGGTGGAGCCAGCGATGGGAGCTGGGCACGGTCGAAGCTGGCAGTCCCGGGAGCTAGGGGTCCCTTGCCTGGGCCTAAAGCGAAGCCCACGATCGCGGGGCCGCTGCCACTGCAGGTCCCCGCTGCCCAGGCCGGACGCCTAGGCCAGAGGCGTCAGGCCTGGGCAAGGGGCCGATCCTGCAATTGGAGGGTGATGGGGGTCAACGCCTGAGGGCTCCCAGTATGTGAGAGGGGGCAGGCTGGGCTGAGGGACACTCCCCCCCCACACACACACACCCAGTGCATGAATTTCGTGCACCGGGCCCCTAGTATAAAATAAATAGCTATATATATAAAAGCCTAAGCAACTGACTGACCATTTGACCATCTGACCGGTAGATATGAAGTGCACTGTCCACCAGGGGGAAGATGCTCAACACAGGAGCTATCAAACAACAGCAACTTTGCAGAGTGCCCTCTCACAATACGGGACCCCTCGGGGGATGTTGGACTGCCGGTTTTGACCCAATCCCTGCAGGCTGGGCTGAGGGACCCCACCTGCCAGAGGGACCCTGCTTACTCTGCCGATGCCTTTGAGCCCCAGTGCTGCCCTGCCAGCCACCTTCTAATTAATTTTCTTTCAATGTGCATGAATCCATGCACCAGGCCTCTAGTATTATATATGTTATATGTACTTACATCCTATATAATAAAAGGCTAATATGCAAATTGACCAAATGGCAGAATGACCAGTCGCTATGATGCCCACTGACCACCAGAGGGCAGATGCTCAATGCAGGAGCTGCCCCCAGGTGGTCAGTGCACTCCCATAGGGGGAGCATGAGAGGACGCAGGCCAGGCTGAGGGATTCCCACCCCCCATCCCCTGAGTGCACAAATTTTGTGCACTGTGGGGGGGGGCAGTCCTTCAGCCTGGCCTGTGCCCTCTCACAGTCCGGGAGTCCCGCGTCTGATCACCCCAAAGAGATAGGTCCTCCCCACCCGGCCGGGGCTCTGCAATGGATCGCCCCCACAGAGGGAGGCCCTGCCCACCCACTGCAGCCCTCCGGTCGATGCCTGGGGCTCCCTCTTTGGGGTGATAGTGGAGCCCCCAATTGATTGATCACCCCGCTGGCTGGTGGCCTGGGCCTCCCTCTGCAGGGTGATCATGGGGCGATGTCTGGGCCCCCGACCAATTGCATCACACCCACCTTGGCTGGCCTGGCACCAGTAGGTGTCATAGCGAGGTCGCCCGAAAGATAGTCTGGAAGGACATCCAGAAGGTTGTTTGGCTGTCCAGTCTAATTAGCATATTATGCTTTTATTATTATAGATGGTGTATTTTATCACATTGGCTCAATCTGAATTATAAAGAAATCTAGAAGCATAATTGCAGGGCTCAGTAGTTTTCTGCTTTGAATCATTAAAGGAAAGAGAAGAATAAGGTGCTTACATTTATTATTTGTAGTTTCAGGGGGTAGAACAACAACAAAACGAATTCAGCACAGGATAAAAAAGAGATTTCTAATGTGAAGACTTCCCAGGTTACTCTTCATTGGTCATGCCCAAGCAAAATGAAGATGCCCATTCATTAGGGGCATCAGAAAGTGGATTTCTATGTTATGCTTCAGGTTAAACTAAGTGACTTGTACAGTTTCCTCCAAGCATTTTGAGTTGCTGTTTCTAACTCAGTTGATTATACTATATATTTGTTGAGTATAAAGATCATGTTTTATATCGGTTGGTATCAGTAGTCTCTAAACTTTGCCCCACATAGCAGCTGGTCAATAAGTTTTATGAAATGAAATTATAGAAGACTCCTCAAAGATAAGGGAAAATTAGGAATAGCATGTGGCTCTCTTGTAGGACTGGGAAGAGCTGAACACATGAAGGAATACATGAAAGGTGGTACTGTTATTGGGGGGAGGGGGGCAATGAGTGATTTTTCACTTGCCTGGAATTACATCAATGGGCTTCCAAAGTCCCATTTCTCTTAGTCCAGTCATAGATGAAGTGTAGCCGGAGTTTCAGTAAAGCCAGAAGCAAAGTCAGAGTCCAGAGTTTCTGTTCCATGTTGCAATTGGGTGCAGTATAGCATCAGGGTAGTTGCATCCATTATTCCATTGTGTTTGGGGGTCTGCATGGCCATGGGCTACACAGAAGAATACAGGAGAGCACAGCCCATGTAGCAAAAGTCCCAGGGGTCCCGAAAGCACAAGAGAGTGAATGCCTTTGTTCAAGGGATTGAATATCCCAAATCTATGAGTGTTTGCAGTGGCCACACCCATCTGACCAATGACCTTTGTTCCCATGTGTGATTGACAAACAAGTATTGCAGGGAATATGTCTATAATACCTGGCCTTCCCTTTGTTCCTTTCCTGTTATAAATAACTAGGTTAATTAAATGGCATCAGTACCTTTCAAAAGGATAGGCAGTGTGAGGTCTCTTGCAAAGGATACAGATCTAGAGAGGAGATTATGGATTTGATTTTGGACTTGTTGAGATTGCTATGCCTGAGGAAGATGGACAGTAGGGATCTGTATAAATATGGAATTTAGGAGGAAACATTCATTTGGTAGGCAGAAGGTCCAGTCCTGGTTCCAACACCGATTAGTTCTGTGTCTTTAGGCGTTATCTCAACATTTTAGGTCTCAAGTCCTCATTTGTAAAAGGAAGTAAAATTTTTTGCCTACTTTTTTAGAGCTGCTATGGAGACATTTTCATGGTACTTCCCACATAGTATAATTTATTGCTGGCTTCTTTACCATTGTAATTATTAGTTTTTAATCTAGTGATAATCATTTTAGTAAGTTGAGTGCAGAACCCATAATGCAGTTTCTGAAACAACCAAGAATGTCCACTAGTACTTCTGAAAAAATTGAAAAATGGAGCGATTATAATAGATGCAAGCAAAACAAACCTTTTTTATTTTTTCAGATGAGAGTAATAAGCATTTTTATATGCTGAAAAGGAGCAAGAAGAGAGGAAAAAGTTGAAGAAAAGAATGAATTAAGGGAGAAAGATCTGTTGAATCTATATATATAAAAGCCTAAGCGACCATCACAACCGAAACAACCAAAGGGGCGACTGAACAGGCTGTGTGAGGTGACCAGGCCAGCAGGGGGCTTAGTGAGGGATGACCAAACGACTGAACAGCAGGCTGTGTGGGGCAACCAGGCTGGTGGGGGGTGGTCATGAGGGGTGACAAGGTCAGCAGGGGGGGCGGTTGGGGGTGACCAGGCCAGCAGGGGGGGCAGTTGGGGGTGACCAGGCCAGGAGGGAGGCATTTAAGGTCAACCAGGCTGGCATGGAGGGGTCAGTTGGGGGCAACCTGGCCGGCAGCGGGGGGAAGTTAGGGGCAACCAGGTAGGCAGGTGAGCGATTAGGAGCCAGTGGTCCAGGATTGTGAGAGGGATGTCCAACTGCTGGTTTAGGCCTGATCCCTGTGGGATCCCTGTGGGATTGGGCCTAAACGGGCGGTCAAACATCCCCCGAGGGGTCCTGGATTGGAGAGGGTGCAGGCTGGACTGAGGGCCCCCTTCCCCCCCGCCAACCCCCGCACAAATTTCATGCACTGGGCCTCTAGCTAAGGAATAAGTGAATAAGGGGCATGATGATCCTCAGTAAATCTAGATTGATGGGCTTTGTCTAGGAGGAAAGGGGCCACTTTTTGGTGATGGAAAGTCAAATGGTGGGGGACAAGGAGTGAGGAGGTAAGGGATTTTTAGTTTATAATGTGTTCAATAATTAAAAATAATTGAACTGTCATATTCACATTTTCAATTAGAATTATCATTATTCCTTTTATAGGAAATTCCTTATTCTTTACTTTTTAAGAGACTTGTTTTCTAAATAACTATGGAGTGAAAAAGAGGGCAGTTGATATTTTGTTCTTTTATTAGTGAAGAAACTGAGACCCAGAGGAAAAATGTGACTTATCCTAGATGATGAAGGGCCCTGCTAGCCCTGGAACTGCAAGCAAATCAAACCCATTTCTGAACTACATACCTGTCATTTCATTCCCTCATCAGTTGGTTCTAACCTAACTTTGGGATTTGACCTCCTACCACTGACTTCTAGGTTTGGCATCTCACTTTGCCTCCTCTCACTGTATGGTTCTCTCCCCTCACCCCCCACACCTCTTCCCCACCTTGCAGTCTTTTCCTGGCCTGCCTTCTGGATTTTACTTCTTATTTGTCTGGCAGAATTACCTTGGATTCAGCCCTGTAAAACCTAAACCCAGAACCTGATCAGGCCAACTGTGAGCCTCTCTCTGCTTGATAGAGTAAGTATGGTTTTAATTTACAACTAATCTTGGTTCCCTAAACCCACTAGGAGCTGGGACATACATCATTTCAATATATATTTGTAGGTATTTGTATCGGCCAAGTTTAGCGGGGGGGGGGGGGGGGGGGGCAAGTACTAATGGAAAGCTCTGCCATTTAAAGCTTCTACAATCTGAATAGGACTTGGCTGCTTCCATGTAGACAGTGAGCCAATGGCTAGCTGATCTTTCCTGCATTCATTTGTAACTTCCTATTTCTAAAGATAAAGACTCTCTACCTGCTTGGATAGAGGGGTTGCTTTTCTTTTGCCTTCTTTCCTGACATCACCCATCCTGCTCTCTGAGAAGTTTGGATTTATTGAAATTAGGTGCTGCTCTGGAACGTGTTTAAAAGAAGACCCTCCCATCCATACTTGAGCAACACTTCTAACCAACTCACATGCTCCCATGTACAAATTGGCATCATTTAAAATCTCATCTTTATATTCTCTATGTGCCTAAGAACAGTTTGCTAAGTCAACTTGTATTAAAATTATAACATTAAGATACTACTTGTGTTTAGCAGTGACCAATTTATTAGGCACCATGAGAAATATGCAGAGAGGTAAAAAGACCCCAGAGTAAGATTTACATCATCATCTGCAAGCATGAGAAAATTTCCTATTCTAAAGTAGCTATGAAACATTTACAACTTCAGAGTATCATATAACTGCAAAATTAGTTTCTTAGTTTTAGTACTTGTGAATGACTGAGGTCCCAATTGCTCTAATTCTACTTTTCCAAGCCTATAGCATGATTAAGTTCATTTCTTTATTTGATGAAATTCATAAAGTAAATATAAGATTTTTTCTGACTAGCAAAGTGTATTGTAAAAAATTTAAATGCATTAACAACAAGTTAAAAATAACTAATAGTTCCACTTTTTGGGTATAACATTTTCATTTAAATAATTACAAATAATTATGATAAACTTTTCTCTTACCATTGAAATGATCTGAGTTAGTTGAGTTTCATCTTTATTTCTTTTTAGATGTCTTTATTTTTGAAAGTATTAGAGATAGCCCTCTTTCTCCCCCATTGACCTGCTCCACCCCAGTCCTGCCCGCCCCCCAGGCCTTCTCCACACTATCATCTGTGTCTATGGGTTATGTATATATGCATATAAGTTCTTTGGTTATTAATCTCTACCCCCCTTCCCTCTGAGATTCATCAGTCTATTCCATGCTTTCATGTCTCTGCACCTGTTTTGTTCATTAATTTATGTTGTTCATTAGATTTCACATGTAAGTGGGATCATCAGTGGTTGAGTGTTGACCTATGAACCAGGAGGTCACGATTCGATTCCTGGTCAGGGCATATGCATGATTGCAGGCTCAATACCCAGTGTGGGCAGTGCAGGAGGCAGCTGATCAATGATCAATGGTTCTCTCTCATTATTGATGTTTCTCTCTCTCTCTCTCTCTCTCTCTCTCTCTCTCTCTCTCTCTCTCTTCTGTTCTGAAATCAATTAAAAATACATATTTTTAAAAGTTTCATCTTTCTGTACATAACTTTTAATGATAACAGTATTTTTTCAAGTTGTGATCTTCAGTTTCTTGAACTAATTTATTATTGGTAACCATTTTATTTTTTATGTTTCAGATACACAAGAAATAATTTTTAAAGCATAAATATGTCCCATAAAATATTTAGGACTTACTGAAATTATTTTATTTTAATTTGAAATTCAAATATAAGTGGACATCCTTCATTTTATATGACAATCCTAATTGGTGAATTTATACGTCACCTCTGCAGAAAGTTGGACTTTCTTAATGTAGCCCCAGAGGTGTGTTGTGCCAGTTCAGATGCGCCACAGGGATGGCAGTTCTTGAGCCTTGTAGCAGGTGACAGGGAGCCTCAATTACTACCTCCATTTCACACCATGAGTTATGCACATCTCATTTTCTGAGCCTCAATTTCCTTATTGTTATTATTTTTGTAAGTGAGACGGGTGCACTAGATGGCATCTACTTGCCCTTCCTGTTCTAGAACTCTTACCCCTTTACCTCATCATTCTATACAATGAACCTATGTTGATGAACTTTATGAACCCATCTTCAAATAGCAAACATTTAAAAGGAACAATCAATTAAAATGTTTATGTCCCTATCCCTATCTCTATCATTATATCTACACCAATAACACCCAAAATAATATGATGAGAAGAAACAAAACAAAACACTGAGATCCCTTCCCTAGGATGACCAGAATGATGAGAGAACAGAACATTTTAAAAGAGTGTGTGGTCAGATTTTAGTCATCACTTGTCCTGGCTTGATTAAAGGAGTGAGATATGCAGAACTGCACCAGGTAGTACTCGCTTTCTCAATATGCACTTTAATACCAGGGCCACATATTTTGCTAGCATAGCAAGACTTTCCTAGACTCACTGTAAAAATGTAGCTCCTATTAATTCTCAACAAATTTTTCCCCAGTATATTTCCCATATGCAGGTTGAACTCTTCCAGAATACAGGCAAGAAGCAACTGGGAGTTCAGGAGTCGTGTTGCTTACACAGCATTTGCAATAAATAAGACCCATTCCCTACTATCTGAGTCTAGGAAATAATTTAAAGACAAATGCTTCTGCTGCTCTTGGCAGTTACTCCTTGGTTGTTGTCATGCTATAAATATTTTGCCTTGGAACTAGAAATTCTTACTTCCACCTTAAAGACTTTTCTCCTTTCATCTGGGCCACAGCATACAGCTCCTAGGTCAATGGAAACTAAGGAGAAAAATAAACAAATGGGGCTACAACAAAATAAAAAGCTTCTTCACAGCAAAAGAAACCATCAACAAAACAACAAGAAAGCCCACTGCATGGGAGAACGCATTTGCCAATGTTATCACCAATAAGGGTTTAATCTCCAAAATTTACAGGAACTCCTACAATTCAATCAAAAAATGGGCAAAGGACCTAAATAGACACTTTTCGAAAGAGGACATAAAGAAGGCTGAGAGACATGTGAAAGCATGCTCAAAGTCACTAATCATCTGAGAGATACAAATCAAAACAACAATGGGGTACCATCTCACACCTGTCAGAATGGCTATCATCAACAAATCAACAAACGACAAGTGCTGGCAAGGATGCGGAGAAAAAGGAACACTCTTGCAGTGCTAGTGGGAATGCAGATTGGTGCAGCCACTGTGGAGAACAGTATGGAGTTTCCTCAAAAAAAAAAAAAAAATGGAACTCCCATTTGACCCAGTAATCCCACGTCTAGGACTATATCCCAAGAAACCAGAAACAACAATCAGAAAGGTTATATGCACCCCTATGTTCATAGCAGCACAATTCATTATAGCTAAGATCTGGAAACAGCCTAAGTGCCCATCAGCAGATGAGTGGATTAACAAACAGTGGTACATCTACACAATGGAATACTACACAGCTATAAAAAAGAAGGAACTTTTACCATTTGCAACAGCATGGATGGAACTGGAGAGCATTATGCTAAGTGAAATAAGCCAGTCAGAGAAAGATAAATATCACATGACTTCACTCATATGGGGGATATAATGATCAACATAAACTGATGAACAAAAATGGATCCAGAGACAAGGTGGCACTGAGCAGACCATCCAACCTTGGGGAGAAGACAGGGTAGGGGGACTAGAGATCAACCAAAGGACTTGTATGCATGCATACTACCATGACCAATGGACACAGACACTGGGCGGTGGGGGCTTGCTCTCAGGGGTGGGAGTGGTGGTGGGGGGGGGCGTTAATCGGGGGAAAAAGGAGACATGTAATACTTCAAACAATAAAAAAAAGTAATCTCATAAACAATCAAGAGGAGGTGGGATTCAAATACATGACTTGGTGTAACAGAAGTTAAATGACTGAATTATCTCTTTTTTTAGTCAATTAATTTGCTAATCAAAATAATGAAGAATTCTCAACTCTAAATATAACAGATAAAGAGGTAAGATATGTTCATTCATAATTTTAACAGAATTTATTGTTTTTTATCATTATAAATTTCATATATGTACATTAAAGCTATTGGAAATGTGAATGCCAACTGATAAATGTAGAAGAAATAATGCAATTAGAAAATCACCATTTAGGACAATCATTATAGAAATACTTGATTCAGACTAGGAAATGGATGCTAACACTGGTGGCTGATGCTAATGAGATACATGATATTTACATATCAAACATTTCTAAATATATCAAAATATTGCTCCAGAAGGCATTTGTTAATTACAAAGGAAAAAATAGCAACTTTACAGTAGAGAAAACTGTCAGACACCTCCTTAACCAAATAATTACAGCTAAAGCCACCAGAAATGGGACAAATTTATATTATGTGGTTCTTGACATATGAATGAAAAGGATACAATATCACAATAATTTTATATTCTTTTACTTCTCTTGCTTTAATGTGTTTTAGTGGAATGTATAATGTTCTCATATAAAGATGCATGGTATAAAAAACTGTTCTGGTTTCATAAGTGGATAGAGTTTCTTATTAATTTAATGTAATGTATTAAATATAAATAATAAATAATGTTTAGTGATTGTATTTGTTTATTATTTTCCTTTTTATGTATCTTGTTTGTTTTTTAAATGTTAGTGATTTTTAAAATTAATTGCTGTAAATTATTTTTATTTTTTTAAAATATATTTTATTGATTTTTTACAGAGAGGAAGGGAGAGGGATAGAGAGTTAGAAACATCGATGAGAGAGAAACATCGATCAGCTGCCTCCAGCACACCCACCACTGGGGATGTGCATGCAACCTAGGTACATGCCCTTGACCGGAATCGAACCTGGGACCTTTCAGTCTGCAGGACGATACTCTATCCACTGAGCCAAACCGGTTAGGGCTGTAAATTACTTTTAGATAAAGATATCAATCAAATTTGTTGCAAGTAAACAACTTGTATACTCATGAAATTCTACCGGCTTTCAGTTTGCCTCTTGTGTGTGTGTGCCAGCCAAGCTATTTGATTGGCTGAGTGAAGAATCACAAGGTCTATTCCTTGCATTAGATGCTGAAAATATTTAAAGATATAAAATAGTAACTTCTTACTTTGGGATGGGCAAATCCACTGATTATAAGCCCAGGGGTATTTCTTCAGTTATCTGAAAGCCAGTGAGAAAGGAGATTGATTATTTTCATCTTAGAGGCTCATTTCCCAGACCAAGATAACAAAACAAATAAATAAAAAAAATGCATACCAATCAACTAAACAAACACAGAATAACAACAACAACAAAAAAACACCCCTGACACCACAACGGACAACTCTGTGTTTCTCTGAGCTTTATTGATATCTCTCTGTATGTATATTTTGTTTTGTTTCATTTTTTTCTTGTGTTTTTCAGCTTAGCTGGGTTTTTACATGTTGAGGGAAGCTCTTGGAAGGCCTGAACACATATGCATATGTGTTCCCAGTACCTAATGCCTAGCACTTAAAGCCAAAGGAATTACTAATTATTAACAGGCATACTGGACTGGGAAAATGAAGACACCTGAGAGAGAGGAAAGTTTGAAAAGAACGAGGAAATGAGAGAGATTCAGAAAGGTGACAAAGAGAATCTTGACAATTTTGCCTAAAGCCAACTCTACTCTCAAGTTTTAACAAGGTTTTCTTTCACTGCCCAAATGCCTAGGATTCTACTTCTAATATTTTTGTTTTGTGCAAATAGTTTCCACTTGGGAGTGGGAGGAAATTCAGTTGAATAACAATGAAGAGACTTTAATAGAAGATAGTTTGGCTCCGGCTTTACTCTGTCATTTATTTACTATCCCCTGGGATCATCCTTATAAATTATTCCATATCTCTGCTCTGTCCTTTTGATAATGTAACTTTTGTCAAAAATACACAATTTTACAAAATTCACAGATTTCCATCTCAATCAATTTATTTTCATGAGACCTCAGTTTATGCACAGATTGTACCAACAGCTACAGGATCGGCATCAGTTGTCAAGCACAGGGAAAAGGCAGTGCCCAGTCTCAGAAATAACCCTGGACTGGAGTCACCAAGCTTGGTCCCCAGGGAGGGAAACAAAGCACAGGCCTATGGATCAACTGCTCTGCCTCCTCCCGGGGAAGAGAACACCCCCTTTACCTCGGAAAACCACCTTATGGGCATTGATGGCAATGGAAGAGGCAGCCTCCCTTTTCTACATTCCAAGCACATTCTGAATGATTAAAGCTAAATCTCTCTGGGTCTTAAAGTGAGAGGTGCTTTTGATAGAGGCTGGGGAGTCTGAAGGACATGTTTTCAAGGACTAGTGAAAGAGAAGGGAACGCTACTAAGAGCTAAGACTTAGTGTACAGAGGAAACGAGTGAAGGAAGTGACATGAGAACATCATAAGTTACATTCATTGAGTGTTTGCTATGTTCCAGACATTTTTCTGATCACACCAAACAGATCTCTCTTTTAACCCCTGAAAAACTTACTTGGTAGGTAATATTGTTTTTATTTTACATATAAGAAAACTGAGGCACATAGAGCTTCAGAAACTTACTCAGAATCACACAGCTGTAAATAGCATATTATGGATTGAAACACAATCTGACCCTGAAAACTGGCTTTTAAACCACAAAGCTATATTGTTCTGAGTCATCAATAGTAATCTTAGGGAGAACATTAATTCTCCCACCCTGCATGGGATGGTGACTCCAGCTATTTTATTTTGTTTTTAAAGGATTGCACAATTTCAAATATCCAGAGAGATTGGGACCATCCAAACAGTATAATTGGGTTATACGTAGATTCATCTATTTATTTTTTAGTGTTAATTAATTGGTACACTAGACTATTCTACAAGTTTTGCCCTGATTCTAAAAGGCAATCACTGTGAGCCAAACACAGAGACATTGAGTTATTTATTTTCAGTCTTTATTATGGGGAAGAGCTAAGTGACGATTTCATTATATGATTTCTGTTGTCTTATTAGATGACACGCTAATCCCAGCTCTTAAAAAGCAGCTTAGGGGAAACCTTGGTGACCCTAGAAGATAGTAAATTATATTGGAATGAATAATAGACTGGAAATCAAGAGCTCTGTGTGTAACTTGGCTCTCCGACTGATGTTTGACTAATATTTATATAGTAAATTGCCTGTTTGATGTATTTTTGGAAGTCCTGCAGGCATCCAAACTTCATAAAATATAAATGTCCACCATTTATGCTTTTGCTCTTAAATATGCTTCTTTTTCCCCTATGTACCACCCTCTACCTAATCGTTCAAATAAAAATATTAAAACCTATCGACATTACCTCTCTACATTTCTTCAGTGGGACATCTCATCTCCATGTTTGCTCTCATTGCTTTTATTCTATGCCTGGGTGACTTCACCAGGCTCTTAATTGGACATAATGACTCCAGGCTAGCCCTTTTCAAATCTGACCTCTGCTTCACACCACTATACAATCTCTTCCATTTACTGAAGAAACAGATATGGTCTGTCCACTTCCAGCTGAAAACTACCCAGTGGCTGCCATTGCTGAGTCTAAGCAACTTGTCATAGTATCTAAAACCTTCGCTACTCAGGCCCTTGTTATCCGTGCAGCCGTTGTCCTCTCTTCATGTCTCTTCATGCTTTAACACACCAGACTGCTTTCGTTCCTTAAGCTCTATGAACTTTCTTGCATTCATACTCAAGCTAGACTCTGCTTGGATGAAAGTTTCCTCCTCTTCTGGTTAAATTCTCATGTCTATTCTTTCTGTTTCCAAAGCATGCTGCAAATTTTATCCTAACATCACATCTTAAAGAAGTTGTCTTAATTCATTCTTTCTCTATGATAGATGATAAACTTTTCAAGGCCAGGGGCCTCATTCTAGTCATCATTTCAGCCCCACTGTATAACTCAGTCTAGGGCATGGTAAGTGCTTAATAAATTGTCATAAATCCTCAAACTGAAATGATCATATATGAGTCACTTTCCTTCCCAGGTTTCATCCACATTAAAAAAAAATGAATACCATTATATATTGCAGATAATATCCTACTTAGAATCATATGTAATATGTCATTTTCAAAATCTTCTCTATATAATTATGTGTTTGAGTGTTCAATTAATAAGACACATTTTATACTTTTGCACAATCTTGTTTATATTTTTTTAAGTTTTACAACTCACAATATCCAATGCATATGTATTCACATTTATTTAGTGATGTCAAACTCCTTATATTTGGCATTTGAAAAAGTTTACAGAAAACTTTCAAATCAAATAATAGTAATGAAGAAGTTAAATAAATGTCTTAAATATGCAACATTGGTTAGCATTTGAGATCTAAAATGCAATAATATTAATTTAAAGTAGTATTAGAAACCTGTTGTACTTAAAATGTATATTAATATTATGAGCTCACAAGTTTTGAAATCAGACTTATTTGGTTAAAATATACAATCTGCCACTCATCACCAAGTTAACCTATGCAAGCTAAAACATAAAAATGTGAAAATTATTCCTATTTTTAATTGGGACCATAATACCTCTCTTTCAAGAGAATACTAAGCTTTAGAGATGACTTTTAGTAGCTTTACTACAATTTTAATGTTGATAATAATGCTAGTGATACTGGTGGTAATGATGACGGTGGTGGTGATGCTGGTGCTAGCTCTTCCTACCTCTCTGCATTTTATGCATGAATTTACCCCTGTTAAGATAAGTTCCCTCATTCCAAGGGCTATCATTCTTTCATTCATCCTCCTTAACATAAGTCTTACTTTACCTTTAGGTTTTAGTCTAACATCATTTTCTCAGGAAAGCAGTCCCTGATTTCTCAAACAGTCCCTATTTCTCTCCTGGAAAGCACCTGTATGCTTCTTTCATTGTGCTTCTTACAAACATAATAAATTTATTACTTACAAAATACTATTGTAAAATCTTCCCCAACTTGAGTGTGCTCATTTTTATTTCTGTATCCCTAGTTTGGTACCGTGCTGATAACTATCCAATTGAAATCATTGTGAAAGGAAAAAATAAAATGTTCTTTTATACTCAATTCAAAGAGTTGCAAAAAGTGACTGTTTCTGTCTGCAGGTAACAAGCATTCCCAACATGAGAGCCATTTTAAATAAGAGAGAGAGGATTTTTCAAAACCTATATAACTAGAGTCTCAGGTGAATCTAAGCATCGTACTAAAGGCATATTGTAAGGAAAAAGAAAACAAAATATTGGTGGAGGACTGAAGAAAAGTAATTAATTAAAAAGAGGTGGTCCTGTTGTTCTGCCTTTTTGGTTTAGTCCATAGGAGGAAAGGTCTCCTCAGAATGCAGGTGACTGAGGGACAGGGGGCATTGCTGGACACCAGTGAATCCCTCTGTGCTTACTGTCTTAGGCCACAGTTGCTGTGCAGGGCAAGAAAGGTCCGTAAAGATGACATGTTTGCTTGGCGGCTCCCTGTTGGGGCTCCGATGTATTACCTGGATCTAATTATCTCATCTCCGGCTGACAAAGGGGTTTGTTTCCATGGAACGTTTCCATCACTCCTGCCCCAGCCCAGCTTCCAGGGAGCTGTCTAAAAGCTTGATGTATTTTTGGATCCCCTGCTCATTGGATGAACAAGCTGAAGCAAATATGTATTGACCTCAAAGCATTTATAAACTGTAGAACATTATATTCTCATCAGAGCCATAGGGGCAGTAAACTATAGTTTCTCTGCTGTGAAACATGGTTTTGCTTATGCACTGTGTTACTGGGGTTGTGCCTAAACAATAATACATCATTTGTGGCACATGTCGCCTTCTTTATTGAAAGGCAAAACAAAGAGTTGAGGACAAAAATCATTACTTCTTTAGCAATTTTTCACAAAATGCTTTTCTTTTGTACTTGACACACAGATGGGACATTGTACTGCGAGGGAAATGATGTATGGCAGTGTGACAAATTTCATTTCCCTTCTAAAACCAGAATCAGAAGGATACACACATTTTAGAAAGTTGCGTTTCCTTAAAAAATTAAATAAGCTTTAAAAAAGAAGTTGGGGGGATATTTAGTGGGCTTCCCTGGGGAGGCATTTGTGTGCTTTAATTGAGTTGTTGGGTATTGATCAAAGTGCTTAAATGAAAATATTGGTAACAATAAATCGGCTCATGTAAGAGTTTCTGTATCATCTTGGAAATGATGACCCATGGCTGAGGCTGGATCTAACAGTGTGAAGCAGCCCAGTAGGACTTGGACAGACAATGGCAAGGGCCCCAATTAGCTTCCCTGGGCCCAGCAAAAGTTCTATGTGAACTTCCTGAATGGTTGAAAAAAATAAGGCAGCTGCTTCCAGCTCTTGCTGTTTCTTCTCTATTGTCCCCTTTTTTCTCCACTTCATCCCGCATACAGTGTTTCTCAAAGTGTGTCCACCCACCACCTGCTTCTAAGTCACTGATATGCTTCCTAAAAACGGGAGGTTCCCAGCACCACCTCTGTGCTTCTGAATCAGGGTGTGTAAAATTGGGCCTGGGGATCTGCATGGTTCATATATCCACACGGTGATTGTCTGACCTTCTAAGCCTGTGAATCACTGCCCCACGTCTTATCCCCAGCTGCTCTGAGGAGGAATCATGGTAACATCAACGAAGGACTGACTTCTTTCTCTCAGGGTCACTTTCTCTCACTGTGTTACATGGTGACTTGTAGAAGTGTTCATAGCTACAGCAGGTTCTCCAATAAGTCCTTTTGTTCAGCGTTATTTCACTGTAACGTTGATGAAATGCTGTAAGAATCGAACTCTTGTTTATATTGATCAGCCTATGATAAAACTGTGGTTTCATTATACATCTTTTCCCACCGTTCCAATAACCTATGGACAACGTTAAGACTTTCGGTATAATTTAGCGCCACTCTTCCAGATAACATGTTTACATTTTATCAGGATCTTCTTGTTTCTATCACATCATTTCATAAATTGCATTAGACATTTGTTTAAATAAAAATAAATAAATAAGTGATTTAAATAGGTTTAAGAAATGATGGGTTAAGTTTAGTGAAATATTTATGTCTACAGGACTTGTCAGGTCCTTTAATATAGGCCTGTACACCGGGAATCTTCAAACGGGGTTTCTTAAACACACTAGACAGGAAACTTCTTTGTCTTAAATGAATTTCTGTAGATTTGTATTTCTAAAATCCAACTGTGGAAAACACTGCCCAGTTCAGAAGGAATACTAGAGCATAAATGGAATCCTGGTGGAAATGTGACAGATTGGTTGTGGCAGAAGACATATTTGATGCCTCTTAAGTATTACCACGTATGTGACTATTTATTATGCTCATAGAGAGCCCTGCATTTATGTGAAGAAAATTACTTGATAAAGATAAATTAAAAAATACATATATCTTAGTCGTTTGGGGCTTTTATAACAAAAATATTGCAGACTGGATAGCATATAAACAGCAGAAACTTATTTCTATGGTTCTGTGGGCTGGGAAGTCCAGGAGGAAGGCACTGGCATATTTGGTGTCTGGCAACAGCCTACTTTCTGGATTATAAACAGCTGCCTTCTAACTATGTCTCACACAGTAGAAGGGGCAAGGGAACTCTCTGGAATATATATATATATATATATATATATATATATATATATATATATATATATATATATATAAAATTTTTGTTTTTGAAGGGCAGCACTGTCTTTATTCAACCGTCTCGCACAAAAATGAACAACCAGGATGTGTACCGCAGAACCAGGAAGGAGCCCGCACCAGCTCCTGTGTGAACCGCACCCCCAGCCCCAGCGCTGCAGGGGCCCCTGGACGAGGCCGCAGGGTGGCTGCACAGGGGTCTGGTGTGGACTTGGCCAGGACTGTCCACCCAGCGCCCCTCCCCACGTTAAACAGGCTCAGGTCCCAGCAGCAGCCCGGAAGGTAGTGAACAGAGTGCCTGGAGGAAGAGTGGGCCACTCTGGAAATGGGGGGATCTACTCTCCCTCCACACTCCTGGGGGGGGCTGTCCCTGGGCCGACGGGGCTCCCAAGGAGACCACAGCCGCTCCCCAGCAGCAGCCAAGGCCAAGCGGCGCGCCAGATTTTGTTGCTAAGATCCCGGGGGCTGGTGGAGGGAGCGGAGAGGCTCAGGCATGCTCTGTGGGGCCAGGCCCGCTAGCGTGGGAGGGGGTGGGGCGGCGGGCTGCAGGGACCCAGCGCTGGGCGCTGGGCTCTGGGGAGGCCCGCAGGGGGGCCGCGAGGCCATCGGCAGCGTCTGTGTCCAGGTCCAGCCTCCAGGACGCTTCGCACAGAGGCAGATCGTTTGCTTCGCGGGGACTGGAACTGGACGAGTAGTACGCCTCCTCCAGCTCCTCCAGCTCATAGAGGCCGATGGAGACCTCGTCCCGCAGGGCGGTGAGCTTGCGGTCGCCCTCCTCCAGCAGAGCCCGGAGCTGCTGGTTGCGCTGGTCGATGGCCTCATTCACCGACGGGAAGTCGTTCAGGATCAGGAGCTGCTTGAGGTCGGAGACCAGCTTCATCAGGGACTCACCGGCTCGGACGATGTTGGAGGCTCGCACGTGCATCTCGTAATTGTCCTGCTCGCCTTGGGTGGCCCTGGACACCTGGGTCTCGTCCTCAGTCTTGGCGGTCTTGATGATCTCAGTGAAGCTCTCCATCATTGACTTGATGTCGTCCTTGAGCCGCTTGTTGGCGGACTGCAGCAGCGTCTCCTTGCTCTGCGGCAGGGCTCTCTGCTGGGCCGTGGCGGGGGCCTCCGTCCGTGCAGGCAGCAGAGGCCGCGGGCCACGAGGCAGCACGTTGTCTGCACACCTTGGGCCTGGCGGGCACCTGGCCAGGATGGGCCTGGGGACGAGCAAGCACCCCCGGGAAGTCCCGGCTCCCGGGCGCCACTCAGTACCCGGGGCCTGGGGTCCTTTTATAAAGGCTCTAATCTCATTCATGAGGTCTTCACCCTCATGACCTAATCACCTCCCAAAGGCCCTACTTCCAAATACCATCATATAAGGGATTAGGTTTAAACATATTACTGGGGGGGAGGGGTAGTATTCAGTTTACAGCAACGTTTTAGAGAATTTAATATTTGCCCCAAATTGGTTCACACTACTAGAAAATATTTCCTAGGTAGCATTGTAGTTATTTTAAAAAAATCAAGTTGCCACACTTACCTTAGTGCAGATCTATAATATTTAAAATGCTGTAATTTCCCTTTTATTTTTTAAACATCTCATCAGTTACTTGAATTATGAAAAAGCCAGCAAACCTTTGAAACACAATGTAAATACTGGGTGATGGAGTGTATTTTCTTCTGGGATACTTCTGCAAATATTGGGCCTGCTTTAATTTCTGTAGTTTCTAACCATCTTGGGATCATCATATACTCTTTCGGGATTTCTGATGATACTAATGGGACTTTCCCCTAAACATTATAAATTCACATGCAAAACAGTCCCTGGTACATTTTCTAGGGCTCCATGAATCATCATCTGAAGTCTACACCACATGCTGTAAAGACATCTTCACAAAGGATCCTTGGGCCAGTATTTTCCTCAGGAAGATAGATTCTCCCTCAGAAAGATAAATTATCCTCTAATTTGCCAAAGTCCATAAACTTTCTACTTAGGTATCTCACTTTTTAAAAAAAATATATTTTTTAGTGATTTCAGAGAGAAATGGAGAGAGAGAAAAAGATAGAAACATCAATGATGAGAGAGAATCATCCATCCTCTGCCTTCTGCACACTCCCTACTGGGGATGGAACCCACAACCCAGGCATGTGCCCTGACCGGGAATCGAACCGTGACCTCCTGGTTCATGGGTCAATGCTCAACCACTGAGCCAGGCCGGCTGGGTGGTACCTCACTTTGTTTTTCTTTTGTGCTGTTTCAGGTAATTGAAGACCCAATCTATATCTATAAAGGTTCAGTTACAACTGGCTAAAACTTCAAGGGACTTTTTTTTTTTAATCCTCACCCGAGGATAATTTTCCATTGATTTTTAAGAGAGTGGAAGAGAGAGGGAAAGACAGAGAGAAACATTGATGTGAAAGAAACACAATCGATTGCCTCCTGCAGGAGCCCAGGCCAAGGAGGAGCCTGCAAACGAGGTACGTGTCCCTGGAATCAAACCCAGGACCCTTCAGTCTGCAGACTGACACTCTATCCACAGATCCAAGTTCAAAAGAACATTTCTAGGTACAGTATGTGGCATAAGGGTTAGGTTCAGGCATTGAAAGTATATTGATCACATGGGCACTTTGCTATGGTCCTTATGCAGTGTCTGGTTCCAAGTGTGCAAAATTTGCCTTTCTCAATCATTTACTTTGGTGTCATGGGTCATTGAGGTCAAGTATCTTATCTCAGCTACTCATCAAAGCTTTCAAGCCTGTATCAGCAAAAGTAGGAATGCATTATTTTCTTGGCTCAGTCAGTTGGAAATGCCTCTAGCACCTGAGTGCTCAATTGTGTCAAATACAGCCACTAATTCCAGTAAGAAGGTGTCTATATAAAGTCATTGGATATTTTTGTTTGGTTTTTCTCTTTTGAAGGTCCAACTCTACTTTTATCTTTGTCGCATTTATTTCAGATTTATGGCTCCCAATGTTGCTCTTGGTATGCCATCATTCATCAGAACAGGAAAAAGACTCTTGTTACAATTATAGTTAAGGATGATTTAAAAATTACATTCAGTACTATTTTTACCATGGTTAAACCAGTTATGTTTGCACAGTTAATGAAAATGCTAAGAGGTCAAGAAACAAATGCTATTTGCACAAAGTAGAAAATTGTTTCTTCTTTTTTTGGAAATATTGAAATATGAATCTTACTTGCCTTATTCATGGTCCAGCTATTGAGTTGTGCATGGTTCAGTTAAGATAATATGTATGCTTATTGTTTTTTTATATATCAGTTAATAAAAATTAAACCCATTAGGACTATACTATTAAGACAAGAGAGAATGATATTTTTTAATGTCACACTCAAACCACAACTCTTTTAATCAGCATCTGCTCTGTGTTAAGCTGCCTATAAAATCTGGTGACATGTTGACAGTGGAAGATGAAAACAAACAAACAGGAAAACTATAAAAGGCATGGTATTAACATCAAAGTAGACTAACCCTGGTCTCTTCCTTTGGCATTTGAAAAGCATCTTTATTTTGACCCTAAACAATTAGATTTTCTCCCCATTAATCTTGATGTTGGAACTCTGAATAAATAAGACTTGCATGTGAAACATGGATGTACAAGGGACTGTTTGAACACATTAAACCATTTGCCATTGTAAAACCTCCTTTATTGTTTGGGACAATGGGAAAACAGATCCTCATTTGTTTGTAGATTAAACTCAGGCTCTTTAACTGCGATGATAGGTACCACAGAGAAGGCAAACCAATTCCAACTGTAGTTTTATAACCCTGCAAATAAAGTAAGTCAAAGGTTTGGGACCATGAACCAGAAATAAGAAGTCTCTTGTATTTTTTGGATACTGGAGTTTAGGAACTTCATTCCTTTTTTTTAATTGAGAGTGATGACCTAGATTTGTCTTAAAACTTTATGATTGTCTGTATCTACACTAAAAACAAATAAAATTAATGTGTGGGATGTCTCACTTTAGAGTGTGGCTGATTATGGTTATGTCCATTCTACGGATGGGATGGTGCCTACTATGAAAAAAACATTTATTAAACCATGCCTTACATGGAGTACAATCATTTGCCATGTATTTGTTTATTAAGTTAACAGTTTATACTATTAGCCCAGTAGTATGATATGTGTCAGGGGTACAGAGATGAATTGCAATCTCTTATCTCATGGAGTTGGTGAGAGAAAATAAACTAATCACCATCCCTAAAGTCAGGGACAACAAGAGAATTACCACACAGGCTATGAGAAGGGGTGGGGAGCCTGCCTCCTAGCATGACATTTCTCAGAAGGTGGAACTTTCTTCTCTCATCATGTGACTAAGGGATTTACATATGATCTATGGCAGGATAAATAGCCACTAAAGAGTATAAAGCATAGTGATCAGTTTTCCTTCAAAAATAAAATTTGAAAATTTTCATTTTATTTAATAACTTTGCATTTCTCTACCCACTGAAAGGATTTTACCCAACTGTACTTGCAGGGCATTCACTATAAACTCCAGTGGAATACATTTACAGGGTTATTCCAAATTTGACCTTCTAAGGATCACTACATTCTAAGACAATTCTTTCTCCTTTTTTAACATCTTCAAAGTCTCTTTTGTAAAGGTTTTTATAGACTGTCAATTGGAGGGCTGTAGTAGACTCGGGTTCTTTTGTATCTCTTTTAAATATATTTTTAATTGATTTCGGAGAGGGAGAGAGAGATAGAAACATCAATGATGAGAGAATCATTGATTGGCTGCCTTCTGCATGCCCCACACTGGAGATCAAGCCCACAATCTGGGCATGTGCCCCAACTGGGAATCCAACCATGATCTGGTTCATAGGTTGACACTCAACTACTGAGTCATGCTGGCTGGGCTGTATTTTTTGTTCAAAGAAATCCAAGAAAGTTTCCTGGAGGAGAGTTGTGGGTATTCATTAAACACCGGACTGGAGCATAGATGTTAGGGTGTCACTTCTAAGACCTATTGTCCTGTTGATCACTTATTTTTCTTTCTTTTGATGAGATAAAATATGTTTCCCTTACCCACCCACATGTCTTGGGATTTCCCATTATAAGCATGGATTGGGAGAAAGCCATGGAAGGAGGCTGAGAGCTGCAGCCAGGAAGTCCAGAGAGGATGGGAAACAGGTTTTGTAGAAAAGAAGGCAGGTGGCACAGCAGGCATTGGAAAGGTCAAAGGCATTCTGTGTTGTTTTATTCATGCATTTCTTGGATTTCACCCTTGGTCTAGGTCACTAATGGGCTAGTCATGTAATTGAATTAATTCACCCTCACCAATTGGAGTGCTCCAGTTTAGAGCACCGGTATGGTGAGTGTTGGTGCTGTGGGAATAGTGACAAGGCAGAAGGAGAGGAAATATTTCACAGACCCTTAAGAGTCGCTGGTATGGGACCCATAAAAGTCACCTACTCAGAGCAATAGGTGTAGCTGAACTAACTGCACCAATCTTTTCAGATTTTTCAGCTACTTTTTAAAATCACTGCTCTGGAAGTCTATTGACTTCCGGGTGCATTGCCGTCATGCTTCACCGGCTGCATTTCCGTTGTTCAAGGAGGACAATTCTGGGAAACCGCTCAGCCGCACCAAAGGCTGTTCTGTGTGAGGTGTTTATTTTCACATCTTGGAGTAAAGCTTCAACTTAAAAAACAGGAGACATTATTATACTCTAGTTTTTTGTGTTTTTTTTTAATTATAGAAGAAGTGGAATTTAGTCCTGTTAAAACTGTTATATACCTATAGATACAGATAAACATGCAGGTAAAAACAGATATATAGATAGTATGTACCCTAGATGTGAAAGATAGCTAATCTGTATTAATGCTTTATATATATTTCTCACTCGTAAAACCAATTTAATCTTTAAAACAATCTGCTTTTCTCTCCTGCCTGCCTGAATTCCTATCTTTACTTCTTTCTCTTTCTATCTTTTCCTATTTCTCTTTTTGTTCTCATTAATTAAACAATAGCAATTAGGCAGCTACAGAATGCATAAAGTCCAATTCTAGTTTTACAACCATATTAAGAAGATATAAAGATTACATGTATATATGTACATATAATATGTTAATAAGCCTATGTGAAATTATAGCATTCAATGGGTAAGAATACCCAAGAGTTTTCCCCACTTAATGTTACTAGAATAAGCCTCTCTCTAAGGTAATCCATTTTCCTTCATGCTATTTAAAAATAAAACAAAGCACATTTTTAAATTATGCACGTGAAGGCAGGCAATATTCAGCTGGCTGCTTAACATTCAAAGGGGATTTCTGTGATCCACGCTGTCATTGCCATTCCCGCCTGCTCTCCACAGTACAAGAAAACACTGTTATTTACCCTGGGACACAGGTGACTGAACTTATAAAAATCACTACAAGACAAGATGTATTGAGGCCTGGCATGGAATGACAAATTCTGGTGAGGCTCACCAAGAAGAGACATATTGATTCTTAAATGATTAATAAGGAGAATATAATTGTATTTCATTAAGATGGATGGGATTTCATTTAGTCTGTCTTCTCCCTTTCCACTTCAGATGCGAGAGGAAATCAAGTCATCATCAGTGGCACCTCGTGTTAGCCTGCCATGGCAACAAGCTCATTGATTGAGCAAAAGAACTTTCAGATGCACTCGCTGGTCTTCTAATGGGTTGCTGAAAGCACAGATAACACAGCCAAGGGAGCCAACTGGGTTTCCATGGATATATAAAGAATGGACATTCATAATAAGATTTCCTAATGGTTTCTAACAGAGTTAGCCATTTTATAATTCAAAGATTGGAGTACAAAATGATACCTGCTTCATTCATTCGGTTATAGCTATTATATAGAGGGAGGAAGGCGGATGTGCCCTGTAGCATAGTCAGGTCTCTGGATTAGCAGAGCACTTTGCACTAGGATTTTACTCTATTAAATTTGTTATATAACAATAATAATAATATAACAATAATGGCTAAGTATGTATTGGACATATTTTGCATAATCTCAATTATTTTTCAAAATAGTCTTCACTGATGGGTACCATTAATATCACTATTTTACTGAGGAGAATTTTGAGGTTCAGAGTATCTTCCACACAAAAAGGGTTAGATTCAGCCTTGAATTTAGCATATTCTGATCTTGTTTTTGAAGTAATACTTGGTTTTTGAGGGCAGCAATGTGGTGGTTGAGTAAGTATACTTCGGAGCAGACTTTCTGAGGTTAAGGCCAGCTCCACTGCTTAATAGTTATACAAGCTATTGAGATACGTACCCTATGATGCCTCCATTTCCTCCTCTGTAAGATAGGACTGTTGTGAGGCTTGGATAAGTTAAGGGATGTAAGCGCTGTGACTGGGCTATCTCAGTGTATGGGACACAGTGAGCATGCAAGATGTATGAACTTGCCTGGATTCTTGAGTTCTGCTGTTGCAACGACACATGCTCAAGAGAAAAAGTTACACTGTGACAGTGCATTTCAAGCCCAGCTTCCCCTGTTCTAGTGCAAGTTCTGAGGCCAAGCCCAAATTCAATGTGCAGGGGAAATACATCCCTTCCATTACCTGTGATATGACAAGAATATTTGTTGAAGAATAATTCAAACTATCCAATTGCTTAATTTTTTCAGGACTCAATTTTGTCTTCTGTGAAAGAAAATGTAAAAATGGTAACCATCACATCATGTTGTGACAGATATATAAGATGGAGCATGTAAACTGCTTAGCTCAGAACCTTGGACATGGTAAAACCACAAATGTTGGCCATTACCACAATTACTATTGTTATTATTAAGGCAGCACAGTATAGTAGTTATAGTAAAAAAGAAAGATCTACCTAATCCAAAATTCTATTTGGTAGGAGAATTATTAACTAGAGCTTCCATAGTTTCCAATTTTCAAATAAATAGCATTTAAAAATACACTCAGTGCCCTAGCCAGTTTGGCTTGGTGAGTAGAGCGTCTGCCTGAGGACTGAAAGGTCTCAAGTTCAAGTCTGCTCCAAGGGCACATGCCCAGGTTGTGGGTTCAATCCCCAGTTGGGGGCATGCAGGAGGCAGTCGATCAATGATTCTCATCATTGATGTTTCATCTCTCTCTCCCTGTCCCTTCCTCTCTGAAATTCCTTCCTCACTGAGTATATAATCAGTGATAAAACTTAACTGAATACATTAAAATAATTTGATGATGCAAAATATTTTCAGAATTTCTCTATTACAGTTTTACTTTACATATTCCAATGCATGACATAATGAAGTAGTCAATAGATAAATACTGGCTAAACCAACTTATAGTAGAAACAGTTTTTCCGGTTCTCTTAAAGCATAGGGTAATAATTTGGAAGTTTTTAAAAACACATACATTAAGCAGCATAAAAACAGTACAACTCTTATTTTAAAGTTATTATAAAACCATTTAAAATGAGACAAAAAGAATAAGAAGACAGTGTATGCCTTTTTACTAGGAGGATAATTAGTGTTGAAGCCAAAGTTCTGCACTCTGATCCTTATGATTCAGTGCTTGGAATGTCTCCATATCCAGAGGTAGAATCTTTGGTCTATGGAAGGGCATGCAATTCTGACTTTTGCTTTATTTACAAATAAATTTGGAGAAACCAATCCCTCTTTCTGAGCCTCTGCGATGGTAGAGGAGTAAGAAGCGGAGTAATTGGGCTTCTCAAATCAGCACCCTGAGGCCTGGAAGGAGGTGCCTCTGGAGAGATCAGGGCCTCCTTAGCATGCACAGCAGCTAGGCAGCCCTGCAGGAGTCTTACCGAGCAAACTCCTGAGTCGCTGGACCAGCTACTGTGTGCCTGACCTCCCAGGAGGGAGGGAGTGACACCAAGCATTTATCAGAGAATGAAGAATGTCTGTGTTTGAGTGTCTGGCAAAGTAAAGACAAAAGAAGGAGTTCGAAATTAGTTCTTAGTTCCTATGTTTGTAAGAGGGATGCACTCATTATGTGAGGTAAAACTGCTCACCAAGGGAAATTTATACCAGCATGAAATGCAAACTGGTCTGGAATCGCTTCGCCCCAGTTTAGAACCCTTATGGGCAGCAGAATGCGGCTTGTCCCAAACTGCATGGCAAATGTATATTAGGCAACAGAGAGTGCATTTTCTAATAAAAATAAAATACAGCTAAAATGGCACAAGAGTCTCTTTAGATTTAAAATGGTTCCCATAAAGTAACATTTTGATGATTTAAATGGAAATGAATCAGAACATACAGATTAAATTTCCTTGAAAAACACATTGGCTTCTGTATTTTTTTTTTATTAAATTTTCATTTCCAATATCGAAGTAGGCTCCAGGAAAAAATTAAAAAAGAAAGAATGATAACAAAAACATGTATTCAGCTCTGAGCATGATGTTGTTTCATAATATTTTCAGTAAGAGAAATTGAAAAAAAATTAAGCTGGTATGAGTGCTTGTTGTACAATATATACTGCTGATATCATTGAAAACAAGATGGACTTGGAATATAACAGCAAAAGAACCCCACAAAAACTGGTTAAGTATAAAATTTCATATATAATATTTTTAAAACATGTAAATGACCCTTCTTATTAAAGAAACATAGCTTCAAGAGATTCTCTTATATTAGGACATTTTAAAATACTGTCCTCATGATAGATTGAGATATTTCAAATTGAAACCAGGTTTTGTAGACTAGAATGGATATAATGCTTACTCGAGGAATTTTCCTAATAAAATAATCATCAAAGGACATTCAAAAGAGAGGCTTATGAAAAGAAATAGTGATGTGCTAGCATGATCATCATTTACCAAATATTGACTCAATTAAGGAGCACTGTGCATGATCTCATTTTATCCCACAATGCCCATGCTGTGCATGATCTCATTTTATCCCACAATGCCCATGCTGTGTTATTGATTGTTAGCTCTGTTTCACTAAAATGGAAGCCTAGGTTTATGGCGATAAAGCAACATGCCCAAGTTTGTGAACTTACCAGGGAGTGTGCCACCTAGTTCCCACATTATGCTATGAGCAGCCTGCCACACAAGCCCCCTTTCTTGATTTAGCTCCTTTGTTTATGTATAGGACAAGCATTAGTAGGTTTTTTTTAGCAAGGGGGCATGATAAGCTATTGTGCGTTCTGGGCACGAAAATATCTTTGATTTGCCCTACACATGATGCGTAGGTTACCTGGGTATGGAATTCTAGGTTGGAAACTATTTTTCTTCAGAATTTTGAAGCTGTGTTTCATTATTTCTTAGCTTCTATACTGCCATCAAGATTATCCCAGGACATTCTTAATTCCAATACTTTTTGTGTTGCTTGTTTTTTTCTCTGAAATGCTTTGGTATTATTTTACCCCATTTTTTTCTGGTCTACATGTTTGGAAGCTTTATTTTGGGGAGTACTGAATTTCCTAAGCTGCCTACCTAATATTTTTATCTTTTATTCTTCTATATTCATCTCATCTCTTATTATTCATTTTTGGTAGAAACTCTTTAACTATCTTATAACTCTTTTGTTGGCCTTTTTCCTTTTGATTAATTTTTATAAATGTAAAATTTCTGAGAGCTCTTTTTGTTGTTGTTGTTTCTTTGTTTTCATTGTCCCTTTTTAATAGTATTTTGTTCTTATTTCCAGTTGCTAAATTGAAAAAACAAATCTTTCTGAAGATATTAACAATGTTTTGTTTTGGAAAAAGATTTCTTCTGCTAGCACAATTTCAGTTTCCTATGTGTTTTGGTTCCCTGTTTGTATTAGTCACCAAATTTTATGTCAGTGACTTTCCTCTAATATCTATTAGACCTTATTTCATTTTAATGTCCTTATAATGAGGATTAAATTGGAAACTATGATCCCCTGGTGGAGCTTGTCCACTCTGAGATTGTCTTGGATTCTCCAGGACAGCCTCCAGCCTAGAAGACAAAATCCTGCCTGGGGCCTACGCATTCAATGTGCACACGTTCACTTTTACTCCATACTTCAGCTGTCAATAGTCAACTCCACTATCAACTGGGTCTTAATCATCCAAACAGAAAAACAACTTCATCCTCTCTGAAGAATAGCTCCCAGGGTTCTGCTGGGCTGAGTGGGAGAAGAGTCTACCAAAATTGGGCAGGAGAGTATTTATGGCTGGAACTGCTTCTTAAAAAGCATTTAGTGATTTTTTATTATTTTAGAACAATCTGTACCCCCTTTTAGCACATGGTACTAAAACCCCCTGAAATATTGGATATTATTTATTGTAAATGTTACTAGTTCTTAGATTTTCCTTCATTGCTGGTGTAGGATTCAGCTAAGTTGAATTTATTCATCATCTGATCTCTAGTTTCCTCTTTATTTTCTTTTGATTCTCTCTTATTTTTCCTATTCTGTCAAAAAACAACTCCTTTACAATAATTTTAGTGAAGTTTCAATAAAGCAAAATAAAATCTATGTGTGTAATCATCCACCTTTAACTGAAAGTCTGTGAATGTGCTTTCTTCTTACAGTTTAAGGAATTCTTGAAGGTAGACAATATTCACTTTCTGTATGTATATGTCACAGTTTTAAACACAGAAATTTGTACATAGAAAGTACTTAATAGAATGTACTGAATAAAAGTCTATAAATATGCATATATAACCTCAGCCAATAATAGACTAAACTGAGATTTGGCCAATAATAAAATAAAGTAAATGAATTAAATGAATTAAAATAAAAAAAAACTTTCTCAAGATACTACATATATTGTTCTTATACTTATTGTCTTTTATGAAAAACAGAACTAAAATACTGCAAAAGGAAAATTTTATTAGAATAATGAATCATTGAAAATTCTATATCTTAAAATAAATTGTCTTCCTTCAAAATAATTAACTAATTTTATTAAATTAATAATTTTCCAGGTTTTGTAACAATTTGAATGAAAAAAAGATAGCCTTTAATTTTAAATATTATACAGTGAGGCTGTGTATATTGGTAGAGTTCCTACACAAATTAATATCATGCATATTAATTATCAATTTACATATCCATCACCCACTAATATTTGAGCTTTTTAGATCAGCAAGCACATCTTTTTCATTTTTGTATTCCTTTCACCATGTATGCACCCATTTGCTGAATGAACAAGTTGGTACACATGTGTAATTGGTCTTCTGATTGGTAGTTCAATACTGTTACAAAATAATTGGGTGGTCTTTCAAACGGAGCTTAAGATACACATAACTCTGTTACAGTAACCCCACAGAGAATGGAAACAATATAGAACATTTAAAAGGGCTGAATACCTTTAAAAATTCCCAATTCAAGAATACTGTGGATTAAATTATGATAATCTTTTAATGATAAGACTTTCCCAGTTGCCTGACATTAGGAAAGTCCACATTGATCAGCTGCCATGGTTTACTCTATTGTTGCTATTGAAATAAAAGTAGGACAAACAGCAAACAAATTATTGATTGTTGATAGTATCATCTTTCAATGTCCTTGTATTTTAGAACAGTTGAGCTATCTTTACATGTAAAAATTTAAAATATACAAAACTGTACTATGAAATAACAAATAATTTTCATCTCCCTAGAGATACTTTTATTGCTAAATCTATAAATGAAGAAGCACAGGTAAAAACCTAGGGTGTATTCTTGAAGGAAGAAGTTCAACATAGTTTCTCTTTTTAATTTTCTTTTAATATAGTTTTTAGATGGAACCTAATTTATTTTTATATCCTATATAATAAAGAGCTAATATGCAAATGGTCATCACTCCCTCATGCTGGCATGCCTTAATGGCTCAGACACTCAACACTGGGGAGAGAGGAATGGGGACCAGCCAGCCTGAGGCCCGGGAGAGGGACAAGCTTCCCACCCTGTGGTTCCAGGTGCCAGCAGCTGCATCTGCACCTGTGGCCCAGGAGAGGGACAAGCCACCTGCCCTGCAGTCCCAGGCATCTGTGGCTGCAGCCCACGAGAAGCCACCCACCCACAGTCCCCTGCCACTGCGGCCAGCCCAGCCAAAGCCAGCCCAGGTCCTGGGTGTCTGCAGCTGGCCAGATGGAGGGAAGCTCGGGTCCTGGGTGCCTGTGACTGGCCAGAGGTGGGAAGCCTGGGTCCCAGGTTTGGGGCAAGGCAGAGGCAGTTAGGGGCAATCAGGCCAGCAGGGGGGCAGTTAGGGGCAATCAACCAGGCAGGCAGAGGTGTTTAGGGGCAATCAGGCAGGCAGGCAGAGGGGTTAGGGACAATCAGGCAGGCAGGCAGGTGAGCGGTTAGGAGCCAGTGGTCCCGGATTGCGAGAGGCAGTTGGACATCCCCTGAGGGGTCCCGAATTAGAGAGGGTGCAGCCGGGCTGTGGGATCACCCTCCTACCCCACCCACTGTGCATGAATTTCAGGCCTCTAGTATGTTTATAAAATGCTTTAAGAATCAGTAAAATGGTGATATTAGGACAGATCTAGTTTTCACTGAGATCATTTAAAATCTTTAAAAAGATATTTACTCTTAAAATGTAAGGTTCCTCCCCTCTACCCCTTACATTACTTAACAGTGTTAAGAAAGTACAACATATGGGCTTCAAACAGGGTAACTCTTTGACCTTAGAAGTCAGAGACTGGCAAAAGAGTTAGAGACAAAATCCTCTCCTTTTGCTTATGTTGATGAAGATTTTCTTCCAAGTGTAGTGCTGGAGTAACTCTAGAATACTTTTCTCTTAGGAATCTCACCATCTCCCCATCTTGTCTTATATCATGACTGGAATTACAAAGGTTTTCAATTAACTGCAACTCAGCTTATCAATCATTAATAAACACTGATTTTGTGTTAACACTACAAAAACTGTAGAGAATTATGAACCAGGCACTTCAGGTTATGTTGCTCCCTTGTCCATTTGTATATCCCTAGCACTCAGCATTGCACATGACACAGTAACTACTCATTAAATATCTGTTACATCAACAAATGAGTTTCTGATTTCAAAAGATTTAGAATCTAAGTAGGAAGACCAGCAAGAAGCTCTCTAAATGTACCTAAATAGACACCTTTCAAAAGAGGACATAAGGAAGGCCAATAGACATATGAAAACATGCTCAAAGTCACTAGCCATCCAAGAGATGCAAATCAAAACAACAATGAAGTAGCATCTCACACCTATCAGAATGGCTATCATCAACAAATCAACAAACCACAAGTCCTGGCTATGCTGCAGAGAAAAAGGAACACTAATGCATTGCTGGTGGGAATGCAGACTGGTGCAGCCATTGTGGAGAACAATATGGAGTTTCCTCAAAAAACTAAAAATAGAACTCCCATTTTACCCAGTGATCCCACTTCTAGGAATATATCCCCAAGAAACTAGAAACACCAATCAGAAAGGATATATGAACCTCTGTGTTCATAGCAACACAATTTACAATGGCTAAGATTTGGAAACAGCCTAAGTGCCCATCAGCAGATGAGTGGATTAAAAAATTATGGTACATCTACACAGTGGAATCCTATGTTGCTGTAAAAAGGAAGAAACTCTCACCATTTGCAACAGCATGGATAGACCTAGAGAGCATTATGCTAATCAAAATAAGTCAGTTGGAGAAAGATAAATATAAGATGATGTCAATCATTTGTTGAATATAATGAACAACACAAACTGATGAACAAAAACATATCCAAAGACAGAGAAGCATCGATCAGACCATCAAACCTCAGAGGGGAGGCAGGGGAGGGTGAGGGAAGGGGAAGATCAACCAAAGGACTTGTATGCATGCATATAAGCATAACCAATGGACACAGACACTAGGGGGGTGAGGGCATGAGTGCGGGGGCAATGGGAGGGATAAGGTCACATATATAATACCTTAATCAATAAAGAAAATAAATAAATAAATAATTGTTTTTAAAAAGGAAGCTCTTTAGGAAGTTGTTATAGCTTCAGATGGTATGGAATGTGCTGGGAGGGCTTTGCAGAAGACACAGACTAAAGGCATTCACTTAACTTAGCAATCCCCAACTCCTTAGGATATCAAAGTCACTTCAAAAAATAAGTAAGATATGTATCAAGTGCCCAAAGTCTGCTTTTCAAAAACAAAACAAAAACACACTAGTATTTAATTTTAACTGCTTAAAGGATATATTCAAAAGGCATCCCACTCAAAATTTGCTGTATCTATTTGATGAAAACAAATTAATCAAATATAAATTGGTATTATCTCAGACATTGATCAAGCCCAACTTGCTCATAAACTACTCGAGGACAGAGATGAAATTTATATTATTTACTAGAGGCCCGGTGCATGAAATTCATGCACTGGGTAGGGGGGTCCCTCAGCCTAGCCTGCACCCTCTCGCAGAGAAGGACCCCTTGAGGGATGTTCGCCTGCTGGCTTAGGCCCTATCCCCCCGGGGATCAGAACTAAGCCTGAAGGCAGAAATCCCTCTCACTGTCCAGGATCCCTCACTCCTTACCGCCTGCCTGCTAGCTGCAACTTACCGCTCGTCTGGCTGCTCCTTAGCGCTGCTGCAGAGGCTGGAGAGGCTCCCGCCACTGCCGCTGCACTTGCCAGATGTGAGCCAGACTTCTTGCTGAGTGGCACTCCCACTATGGGAGTGCACTGACCACCACTGGGCAGCTCCTGTGTTGAGCATTTGCCCCCTGGTGGTCACTGTGCATCATAGTGACCGATTGTTCTGGTTCTTCCACCGTAACAGTCACTTAGGCTTTTATTATATGGACTAGAGGCCCGGTACACAAAAATTTGTGCACTTGGGGGCGGGGGAGGGTCCCCTGAGCCCAGCCTGTGCCCTCTCACAGTCTGGGACCCCTCGGGGGATGACCAGCTGCTGACTGAGGCCTGCTCCCCAGGGGATTGGGCCTAAGCTGGCAATCAGACATCCCTCTGGCATCCCGGCAGCCCTCGGGGGATGTCCACTTGCTAGGGGAGAGCAGACCTAAACTGCAGTCGGACATCCTTAGCACTGCTGAGGAGGCAGGAGAGGCTCCCACCACCACTGCTGTACTGGCAGCCATCAGCCTGGCTTGTGGCTGAGCAGAGCTCCCCCATGTGGGAGCACACTGACCACCAGAGGGCAGCTCCTGCATTGAGCGTCTTCCCCCTGGAGGTCAGTGTGTGTCATAGTGACCAGTTATTCCCAGTCTTTCCGCTGTTAGGGTCAGTTTGCATATTATCCTTTTACTATATAGGATAGAGGCCTGGTGCATGGGTGGGGACCGGCTGGTTTGCCCTGAAGGTGTCCAGGATCAGGGTGGGGGTCCCCACTGGTGTGCCTGGCCAGCCTCGATGACGGGCTGATGGCTGTTTTCAGGCTGCCCGCACCCCCTTCAGGGTGGGAGTCCACACTGAGGTGACTGGCCAGCCTGGATGAGGGGCTGAGGGCTGTTTTCAGGCGCGCCAAGCCTGCAACTGAAGCTCCCAGTCTCTCCTTTTTTTCGTTTTTTTTTTATTCTAGGATTTATTTACCTTCTGTAATTGAAACTTCGTTGTGGCTCTAGCTCCGAGGCCAGCTGGCTAAAAGCAGGTATCTGGGGATTGTTTAGCTTCTATAATTGCAACATTGTTGCTTAGAGTGCAGCCTAGGGCCTGGCTGCCGCAGGCGGGGAACCTTGGCTTCCTCCATCACTGGAGCAAGCAAGCCTATTGTTCGCTTCAGCTGCCTGGCTACCAGCCGCCATGTTGCTTGGTGGTTAATTTGCATATCACCCTGATTAGCCAATGGGAAGCATGTCCGAGGTATGGTTAATTACCATGTTTGTCTATTATTAGATAGGATTATTTTGTTCCTGCATAGTGACTGTCATCAGGTAGGTGACCCCTCAATTATCTGAGCTTATTATGTAAATGAATGAAATTCTATTGTACACAATATACTATATTAGGTGTCTTAGTTCATTCAGGCTGCTATAACAGAATACCGTAAATTAGGTGGTTAATAAAGAAATTTATAAAATAAATTTATTTTGCACAATTCTGGAGCCTGGAAGTCCAAGATCAAGGAGCTGACCGATTGTCTGGTGAGAGCCCCCTTTCTAGTTCATAGACCTCTTTCTTCTCAGTGTCCTCACGTGGCCAAAGGGGAAAGAGAGCTCTCTGGGGTTCCTTTTATAAGGGCACTAATCCCATTCATGAGGTCTCCACCCTCATAACCTAATCACCTTCTAAAAGCCTCAGCTCCTAATTTCAACACATGAATTTGAGAAGAACAAAAATAATCAGTTTATAACAACAGGTTTGAGCAACTAAAACATTTTTTTGTGACTAATTTTTCTTCTCTGTGAGTCCAAATAAACTGAGGACCTACCGAAATTTTGTGAATTGAATAGGGAAATCAGTAGCCTTTAGGAGGCTTGTAAACTCAACACAAAATGTCCCACACAAACAATTACTGAAGCTTAGCCTGTTCCTTCTCCCTGCCCTCCCCTCATCAACTATTTTCATAGCAAAGAAATAGCAGAATAATATAGCATGGGCCTTTTGTGAATGTGTTATTACTGTATACTTGGACAAATGCTTGGGATTTTTTGTTCCACAGTCCCAGTGCGAGAACCCATTAGATGGGCCTTGTCTTTAGGTACATTCGTCCTTATGGGCAGTGAAGCATGTGGACATTGCATAATAAGGGATCAAATACTTCAAACTTGCAAATGCATCCTTAACTCTCACAGCAAAGGTGAAGAGTATTTAGTAGCTCACAGAGGCTCTGAAGAGCTAGGCATAGTGTGTTTCCAGGAAAAGAATGAGAATCTGAAACTGAGGATTAGAATCTTCTCTATGACCTGGACTAGTCACACCTTCACTTTAAGTAATTCATTATTTTATGGCCACGTTTTAACTACCTATGCTCTGCCCATGCATCAGAGGTGCATGATGAGGAGTGATCATGTGCAAATAAACTTGCCAAATGGGCAGTGGAAATAGAAGTTTCAATGATTTTTTAACAACCTGTTTACCAATTTTCTGATGTTTAGTATTTTTCGGGCTTATTGGTTCCTCATTGATAGCTTCACGCAAGAAATCAACAGAAAATTAATGGAGAGGATCAAGGATGCATGGGCAATATTTTTCACTCCAGTGTGATTACAACCTCTGAGTTTTACAGAGTTTTTAAACACAGGTGCAGAGGTTTATACTTGTTTGAGCGCAGAGAGTATCCCATTTGGTAAAAAACAAAATGCAGTTAGTTCTTAGTTTGCCATGGCCATGAGTCTCGCTCAGAAGGCATAGAATATAACTAAGTCACAGCATATCCCATTCAGGCAGTAATTAGTCATGAGAATGCTCTATCAGCTTATGCATAAAGAATGTAAATTATGTTAAACCCTCTAATAAAGAAAATAAAAGCATTCTTTAAAAAAAGAATAGCAATTATTTAATGTGGAATACTGATGTATGCATACATTTTTTCCTAGAAGTAATATATATGATATTGGAAATGTATATTTCATTCCCTCCTAAGATGTTTATAAACTTTCTATAGCTTCCTATATTTGAATAAGCTTTTGGGTATTATACTATACATCAGAAGTCATGGCACACATAGGAAGTTTAATTCAAGCTAATTGATTACCAAATAAATGTTCATGTGAACACACAAAACTAATGTTTTATTTTGACAGCATCAATAAGGGTAGTTTTCCCTTACTAGTGAAATGTATCAATAGTCAAATCTGAGTTCTTAACAAAGAGATTACTCCATCTTAGGATAATACATGTCCCTTTTTTGTTTTTCTTTCCCCTTCTTATATGACTAAGATATTCTGTGATGTTTCAGTACTTCTGTTGGATGGTAGAACATCCAGGGTGCATAGTATGTTAGCAACGTCTCATTGTGCTTATTTCTGCTTTTGGGCAGGGGAAGCATTCTGCACTCTAGTGAACTTGGAATAGGAAATTAACCGCAGAACTCTGGTCCAGACCTTTTCTCAACGCTGGCTCTGCTATGTTCTAACTGTCAATCAAGAGGCAAACCATGACACAGTTTGTTTCCTAGTACTCTACTTCTTGAGAGTAAATGCATCCCTTAATTCTGCTTTGGAGCCCTGTCTCTCCACACACACGCTTTCTCTTTTAGTCAATAATTTGTTTTATTGGTTACAGTGCGACTCCACTGTTTCAGGCTTTTCCACAGCCGAGCACAGCTGCTCATGTTGGCTATTGATTCCATATGTTAGCTTAAAATTGTATAACAGTCTCTTCTAATAGTTGCCTTTGGCTTTTCCTCTCTCCCCACTTGGAAAAGTGCCCTCTGCCCCTGGCCTGGTATGCCAATAACTAGAAATGGATCCTAATTATATCAACCATTTTTCACCAAAAAAAAGCCCAAGTAGTTGTCTCCTGTTGGAATAACTCACAATGGTTTTGGTTTACATGGCTTCCTGCTACTCTATGGAAAAAAGCTTCAAAAAACCAACACTAAATCTGTTGGCAGAAAGAAAATGTTGCAACTATGGAGGGTTTAGTGACCTCTTACTCTAAGGCAATTTTCTTATTAAATTAATGCATGCGAATATAAGCTTCTATTCTCTCCAGTTATCTGCATATCGTCTCATTTTCTTCTCTCTTTCAACCTTGTTCCTTTATTCATAACTGTGAGCTGCATACTTAAATTGTACATTAAGCAGAGAATTTACCCCCGAGAAAACAACTTGGATAGCAGCGAGTGCGTTTCCCCTCTGAAAGCTTTATGGAGGCTGCAAGCTGCTGCACACACTGGAAAACTCCAACACTCCCATGGCGAGGCTTTGCCTCAGCCTCTCTGCGCATCTACGTGATCCAGAGGCTCCTAGTCAGGGCCACAAAGAGCCTTCGCGATGCTTCCTCCTGGTGCTCCAACAGCTTCTTCTGTCTCAGGGAGAAGTGAAACAAAACACTCTCTCTTGCTCTTTGAGCCAAGGTTGCTGAAAGAACAAGGCATCCAGTCTCACCAGGTCCAGGAGGACCTCTTCACCAGACATATAAAACAAAGTTCTGATCTTTCACAACAGCCTCTCTAAACAAATCTCAATGAACAAAGGTCTGCAAGTTTTGTAGGCAGATCCCTGAGCCAGAATCAACCAGCTGAAGGGAAGGAGGGGAGCAGAAATTGAATGCAGTTTTGCAAGCAAACTTGGGAACTGGCAGATTTCCAAGATTTTAGGAAGGGTTAAGAAACCAAAGAACCCACATCTTGGAATTAGTTTTGGCGTGTGTTTTTTTTTTTACATATCCCTCCAGTTTCTGAATTCAAGTCCTATGGATTTTTTTCTTTGCTGTAGTCACTGCCACTTTCCAGGTGTAGGTCTGTTTCATCTCAAATCTAGATGAATAAATGATTTACTACACGATTCTAGCCTCAGTCCCCTTTAGTTACTCTCAGTGGTGAGTAGTCAGATTAACCTTTCCAAGATAGCCTAGTGCCATGGTCGGCAAACTGCCGCTCTTTGGCCCCTTGAGTGTGGCTCTTCCTAAGCCTTAGGAGTGCCCTAATCTACACTAATAAAAGAGAAACATGGTAATTGGCATACGACCGCTACCCTTTTCATTGGCTAATCAGTGAGATATGCAAATTAACTGTCAGCCAAGATGGCGGCCGGCAGCCAGGCAGCTTGAAGCGAACATGAGGCTTGCTTGCCTCAGTGACGGAGGAAACCAACGTTCCCCGCCTGCCTTACCGGCCTCTGAGCCTGCAGTTTCAAACATTGTAACAAATACCGCCAGACTTCAGCCAGCAGATTCGCAACATTGTATGCAAAGGCCAGAAACCTACTTTCAGGAGCGGAGGCCTAAGAGCTGGAGCCAAGCCTCAAGAAAAAGCTGGCCCAGAATAAAATAAAAAAAAGGAAAAAAGGAGCGTTTGGGAGTTCAGTCACCCCCAGCCTAAAAACAGCCCTCAGCCCCTCACCCAGACTGGCCAGGCACCCCAGTGGGGACCCCCACCCTGATCCAGGACACCCTTCAGGGCAAACCAGCCAGCCCCACCTGTGCACCAGGCCTCTATTCTATATAGTAAAAGGGTAATATGCCTCCCAGCATAGGGATCAGCAGAGCCGCGAGGCCTCCCGGCACCGGGATCAGCATGACAGGGGGCAGCGCCCAAACACCCTGATCGGACCTGCTCTGTGTGTGACAGGGTGCGGCACCCCACCCCCCACCCCCCACGGGCCCTGCTCTGTGTGTGACGGGGTAGAGCCATAACCTCCCCATCGGCCCTGCCCTGAGTGTGAGAGTGGCGGCGCCCCAATCCCCTGATCGGCCCTGCTCTGTGGGTGATAGAGGGTGGCGCCCCAACCCACTGATCCGCCCTGCTCTGTGTGTGACAGGGGGCGGTGCCCCAACTCCCCTATCGGCCCTACTCTGTGAGTGACGGGGGGAGCTCCTCAACCCCCTGATGGGCCCTGCTCTGTTCGTGACAGGAGGGAGCTCCCCAACCCCCTGATGGGCCCTGCTCTGTGCGTGACAGGGTATGGAGCCCCAACCCCCCTGATGGGCCCTGCTCTGTGTGTGACAGGGGGCAGTGCCCCAACCCCTGGATTGGCCCTGCTCTGTGCGTGACAGGGGGTCGTGCCGTAACCTCCCCATCAACCCTGCCTTGAGTGTGACGGGGTGGTGCCCCAACCCCCCAATCGGCCCTGCTCTGAGCCCGACCAGGGGCTGCACCTAGGGATTGGGCCTGCCCTCTGCCACCCGGGAGCAGGCCTAAGCCAGCAGGTGGTTATCTCCCGAGGGGTCCCAGACTGCTAGAGGGCACAGGCCGGGCTGAGGGATCCCCCCTTCCCCCCGAGTGCACAAATTTTTGTGCACCAGGCCTCTAGTGAAGTTAATAACAATGTACCTACCTATATAGTTTAAGTTTAAAAAATTTGGCTCTCAAAAGAAATTTCAATCGTTGTACTGTTGATATTTGGCTCTGTTGACTAATGAGTTTGCCGACCACTGGCCTAGTGGTTATGCCACTGTTCTGCATAAAAACCCTACAAGTGTGTATGTCTGTGTGTGTGTGTGTGTGTGTGTGTGTGTGTGTGTGTGTGTTGATGGAGGTGGCACCAGGTTAAGCAAATCACCCATGAGAGGCTGGGTTTAGTGTAAAGTCTCACATATTATCTGAATCATGCTAAACAGGATGACATTTAAATCCCCAAGTGTTTGGGTAAATCGATGCTCCCATAAACAGTTCCTGTGTGTCTGATAGCTGACTGCACAGGCTGTTCTCCCACTCTCCCCTGTCCTGCTTAGCACAACACGCACAGACTTAGACTTGGAAGCCAAACCACCTCATTTGAAGGCTGGAGCTGTATAAGTTAGTCTTTGGTCCACACAGTTGCTGCATAACCACCCTATGCAAACTTCCCTCCTTTTTTTGTTCATTTCACTGTTTCTACTTCAAGTGTTTACTAATGCCATCCATTTAAAAATAAATACAATCCTAATTACCAAGTAGAATAGTCTGTCATTTCACATTTGTTTTCTTAAGGAAATTGATAAAAACTAAAGTGCTGACTGAATACTCTTAAGTGGATCAGAGCACACAAGATCCTGAGGAAACCATAGATTCTCGGCCAAATAAATGTGCCAATATTCTACAAGATTAAGAGGGGCTGATCATAAAAATATACATCATTCCACATTTTAATTCCAATAAGTGCTTACATTGTTCCTCCATCAGTGCTGCCATAACTCTGTTAAACTTCAAGCACTTTTAGATTTTTCTTTGTCATTGGGCATAAAAGGCTCAACCAACTCAATGCTTTGCATGGGATAGGTGCTTAATAAAGAAGTCACAATATATAGTGAATGAAGAATAACTATAGTGAAGGATGCGTTTTAAAGGTTATAGAATGTTTCAAAATTTGCATGTGCCCAAGATTCACCTGTTTTGAGGGGTTTTGAAATTAGACGTTCTATCCATGAAGAAACTCTGTAGTTCCATGAAAAGGAAGGCTATTGTTGATGGGGCCAACATACATTAGATGTCTAGCTATATGCGTGGCAGATGTGTCCAGCTTCTAACAGCAGAAACGCACCAAAAGGCTCTTGTAATATTTTTAGGAAAATAAACCACTGAGATACACTTTACTAAATATATATTCTGTTAAAAATGCTAATCTTGATCTTTCTAATGTAATATATATAGTTTTTAGACAGGTTTTCCATAAGTAAGATAATTAAGGATCTTGCCCTTTCAATTTCAGAGAAATTTGAATTAAGCATTTTATGAGACCATGTGTGTACAGTTTGAATCTACTAAAGAAGGAAATTGAACATTAAGCATTAACACCTTGCTTTCCTCCACCACACCTTTCAGGGGCTCGCACACAGAGAGCACTTGTGATGGAGTGCCAACTTTCTGTGCCGCTTTGCATAGCCAGCTTACATTTAGGGCTCCTATTAACTTGAAAGAGAGTTCCAGGTGCATTCAAGTCCTGCTGAAGAAATGGAAATTTGGAAGCTTTATTATTAGCTTAGGCCATTTTCAACTCATGTGAATAAGAGATGGAGAAAAGTTATTAGAATTTCTTTCTTATAACTAGTGCCCACAAGACTGATGTAAAACTGAACAAAGATGTGGGTGCCTATTTCTTTTTGTCTGACAAAACAATATGAGTTTTTTATTTTTCATCAACACAGGCTTCAACATGACTTTTAAAATGAATGTTAATATAGATGTAAAACTTCAGCTATTTAGCTCCCAGGTAACAGGAATGATTTGGACTTAAGTAGTAAAAGTCTATTTGAACAAGTAAAAATGGAGAGTTTGTTTGAACTCTACAAGAATAGCTCACAGAATCCAGGTAGGAGGTGAAACCAGAAACAAAAAAAAGTTACAGGACCCACACAACTAATGATATTTCTGTTTTCTAAATATTCATTGAGTTTCTTTTTCTCCCTCCATGGGGAGGTTGTTTACTCAACCATGTCTGTACATACACATCATTTAAGTGGCTGCTATGGTACCAAGTTTACTAGGTATCTTAGTTCAAGGGAGAAGAAAGACCACCTACTTTTCTTTGTGTTTAATCCAACTTATACTCTAAGATATATAATTTGATTGGTGTAGTTCAAGGTTCAAGTTAAATAACAAATCCTTGTCAAAAATGGAAGGAGCATTGTTATGTGGTACATATATGGTTGCGTGAAATTTTATCTTTCTTCCTTTCTTTTTCTTTTAAAGGTTGCAACTGCCCATTCCAAAGGCAACCAGTGCCAACAAGAAATTTGCACTTTGCCTAATCAGGAATGCTGCATAAGAACAGAAGTCTCTTGAAATCCATCTCCTCTCCAAAGCCTTTGTTTTATTTTTTCTTTTATATCTTCTAGAACCTCTTTGTGCTGGTGTCTGCATTTTCAGCCTGTTACTTTCATTTCTTTTCTCATCTTCCATCCCTCTTGCCTCGCCCTTGTCCTTGCCAAGGAAATAGTGTTGAAGAAAAGCAGTGATTCTCAAACTGGAGCCTACATCAGAACCACCTGGAAGACTGGTTAAAATGCATATTGCTGTCCCCCCCTCCGAGATTCTTATTCAGCAAGTTTAGGGCAGAACCTGAGAATCTGCATTTTAACAAGTTCCCAGGTGATGCTTATGCCGCTAGTCTAGGATCCACACTTTGAATCTGTTGGACTAGAGAGTGAAAAGAAGTTACTGAGATTCAATCCATATATATATATATATATATATATATATATATATATATATATATATATATATATATCTCCCTAATATACAAATAGACCAAACAGTGGATCAACTGAACAACCAAACAACCAGTCACTATTACATGCACTGACCACCAGGGAGTACACATGGTACATGGCAGGCATCAGCCGCGGCAGGATGGTGGAGCAAGTGAGTGGGGCGCCAGACCAAGGCAGGACACCAGTCGCTGTAATCAGGGCGACCCTCTGGTGGTTACTGGAAAATCTTTGCTCCTGCGCTCTGTGGTCTCACCAGGTGCTCACACCCGAAGCTGGGGACAGCCCCGCTTGCACCCACTGCCAGCACCAGAGCTGCTGGCAGACAAGGGACTGGAGGCCACTACAGGAGGAACCGGGCGGGGGCACGGAGGATGGGTGGAGACCCGCTCCTGTGCCCACCACAGTCTCGTGGCCCACAGTTCCTTTCAAGGTACACGAATTCATGCACTAGACCCCTAGTTAAATTATAAAGGATTATCCCCAATTTAGCCCTGTTTTTCAGGTTCATCATCAACAACAACTACTGGTTTAGAAACTATTGTATTAAAGTGAGTAAATCTATCAGCGGGATTAAGACATGTCAAATATTTTGTTAAAGAAATAGGACAAAGCTATCTTTAGATCATGGTATAGTTGGGATATTCCTTCCATTGTCTAGGGCATCATACTTCTGTTAAATCAGTCTTTTTCTTTTTCTTTTTCAGCTATAAGCAAGAATGATAAATATCATCTCTACTTTGCAAAGTATTGTGGGGATTCAAATAGGCAATACATATGTAAATTTGAAAGTGCTAATAAATATTAAATATTCTGGCTTGTTTCTAATGTGCCTGAAGCATCTGGTTCTTAGTGTGTGGGTCCCATGAATCTTCTCCCTCAGGGACAGCCCTTAGTTCATCTTCTTGTCTCCTGGCTATTCTACCTTGGGAGAATTTCTGACAATCCACTAGTATTTTCCACAGTTGTTGCACTCCTAGATTCTCACTATATTCATCCCTCAACCCACTTCTCTAGTCCTCTGTAACCTTGGTCTTCCTTAAGTTGTCAAGTTTTTCTCCTCAATACTAATTTCATTTCTTGTCTGGACTACTGCTTTGGTTTCTCTCCCCTGAGCCCTCTCTACACAGCAGCCACAGCGGTCTTTTTCTGACACAGTGAGGTGGTATAACTCCCCTGCTCAAACTCTTTAATATAAACTTTTCACTGCTGTTAGGTCTACAAGATTGTGTGTAATTTGGGTCTTGCCTTATTTCTCCAAAGCCATTCCATACCATACTTCTTTCTCTTTGTGATCCACTGACCCTCACTTCTGTTTCTGGAACAAAGTAAGTCCTTTCCTTACTCAGCTCTTCCTCCTATCTGGACAATTATTTTTCCAGCTTTTGCCATTTCTGATTCATTCTCTACCCTTGTGACTCAGTTCACTGTTACCTCCTCAGACATTTTCTCTATGATATTACCCTGCTCATTTCCTCTCTAGATCATATCATCTGTTTTTATTTATTTTCTTTGTTTACTTATTTACTTTGAGCTCCCCTACTAGACCCTTGAGAAAAGCTATCAATTTATTAAGTCACAGTAGCCACTCAGTGCAGAATGATGAAAAGATGACTATTCCTCTCAAGAAGTGGCAACTAGAACTAGATAGCCATATAGACTATCTCCTCATTTTAAGTACTGCTTTCACTGTATTGCTTTCTATATAAAGAGTCTCTCTCTCTCTCTCTCTCTCTCTCTCTCTCTCTCTCTCTCTCTCTCTCTCTCCTCCCTCCCTCTCTCTCTCTCTCTCCCTCCCTCCCTCCCTCTTTCAAGTAGTATATCAAGTATAAACTCCCACAGGTTTTCAATGTGAGGGTGAGGGTTAAAAACTGACCTTGAGTTTTTTAACTCTTTGACCTGCAGCAAATCATATAACCTTTGTAAGCTTAGATTTTCTCTCCACAATGGGGAAAAATTCATGGGGTATAGTGAGACTTGAATTCAAGTGACATATGTAAGTTCTTTAGTATGCTGCTACCAAGCACAGAATGAGGGCTAAATGGAATTTAGCCATATACCTAGCATACATATCTGCTTAAAATTCAGATCTCCCCAGCCTGGCTGGGTACGGCTTAGTGGTTGAGCATTGACCTATCAATCAGGAGGCCACGGTTTGTTTCTGGTCAGGGCACATGCCTGGGTTGCAGGCTCGATCCCCAATAGGGGGTGTGCAGGAGGCAGCCCATCAATATGACTCTCATCATTGATGTTTCTATCTCTCTCTCCCTCTCCCTTTCTCTCTGAAATCAATAAAAATATGTTTTAAAAATCAGGTCTCTCCACCATTCAGGAGCCAGTTACACTTCTCCTCCAGTGAACATCACTTCTGCTATGTTGGCTCATGTTCTTCCCTAACCTAAGCAGTAATAGCGTCTTTCTTATGTTTTTCATTTGTTTGTTTTTCCCTAAATTCAATTCATTCTTACACAGCTTAAATGCTGTTCCCACTCTACAGCCTACCTGGAACCCGCAATGATCACCCCCAGCTGAAGGCTGACAACCATTTTGGTCCATGGGAAGGAGAGAAAGAGGTGTGTGTGTGTGTGTGTGTGTGTGTGTGTGTGTGTGTGTGTGTGTGTTTAGTTTTTTGTTGTTTTTTGGTGGGGGGTCAGAAAGAGTTTTATCAGCTTCTGATATTTTTACAAGTATCTTCTTGTATCAGGTTCAATACAAGAAATACTTCCATTTATCTTATATTATGTTGCCTCAGTAAGTCTTCACAATAGTCCTACTTTATGGATACCATTCTCCCTGGTTTCCAGAGGAGAAATTGTGGCTTAGGAAATGAAGGAATGAGCTAATAAATGGCTCAAGCCCAGTTCTAACCAGGTTTTAATGAGAAATATAAGGAAATCCATCACCTAATTATAAGGTTTCATGATTAAAAATAAAATAAATAAAAACAAGCTAGTTTATTGGAGAGTCAAAATGCCACAACAAAATGCCCAAGAACAGAGAGCAATCTGGAGTCAGGTTAGGTCATTAGACTGTGGTTACACACACACACACACACACACACACACACACACACACACACACTGACTATAGATGAAGCAGAGGATCTAATCCAGAATGAAGACAAGCACCCAGGAGTTTAAAGTTAGATTTCTAAGCCAAAGGCAAGACAATAACAGAGTTAGGAGGAAGCAGCCGGCCTTGGCCTCCCACACTGTCACAGGGCAGGGGGAGAAGGGGCTCCTTGGGTCACTAATGCCCTGGCTCTCCTTCCCTGCTGAACCAAAGGTCACTTGACTCGCTTCTCAGTTGATGGACTGTTAAAAAATAATTACATAACTTTAAAAGAAACCCACTTACCCTTTTATATGGTTGAAAATCTACTATGCAAAGGTTCCCCAAATGTTCTAAGGTGTTTGATAGCAAAGCTGAAGCTAGAGTTTGAGCGCTTTAGTGCTTGGTGTAGTGCCTTCCTTTTCTAGGCTTGTGCCCTGCATTGGCGAATGAATACATGGGCAGCGGAACCAAGGATGGGGAAGCCACCAAATCAAAAGATAAGAGTAGGGAAAGCAACAAAAAGAAGAGAGAAAGCTGAGAATGGGAGGAGAGAAAGGTGGACAGGTATGTGAGGACAAGGAGTATGGTAATGGGACAGCAATGAAACAAGCAATGAGATGTTTTGTGTGCCGAGCTCAAAACAACTGAAAAAAAATCATACAAACAGCTTTGAGTTATATCAGTGAACTTCTTCCCTATGTGTACATTGGAGCCATAGGGAGAAATCATTAACTTGCCATTATCTGCACCCGACAGCGTACTCATTGACTTAGTCCAGCTTGGAGTTCAGATGTTAGAGTTTTTGTTCTTTTTATTTTTGATTTCAGAGAGGAAGGGAGAGGGAGAGAGAGTCATTGATTGGTTGCCTCCTGCACAACCACTATGGGGATGGAGTCCCCAACCTGGGCATGTGCCTTGACTGGGAATCAAAATGTGGCTTCCTGGTTCATAGGTAGATATTCAACAACTGAGCCACACCAGCCAGGCCAGATGTTATAATTTTAACATTCCCCTAGGTGATTCTAATGTCATGTCAGTGAAAACTTTTGAGTTATAGGAGGCACTAGACCAGTAGCTCTAAAAGTTTGGGTCTGGGACCAATAGCATCAGTAACACCTGAAAACTTGTTGAAAAATTCAAATTTCAGCCCCCATTCCAGGAATATCAAGTCCAGAAACTCTAGGGTGGTGGCCCAGGAACTGTGCAAACAAGGCCTCCGACTGATTTGAATCAACTGGAAGCTTGGGAGATGCTGCTTAGGCCAGGAGCCATACTGTTTAGCCAAGTTGTTACTACACTGATGTGTTTTATATTTAATAAAGGTCAGGGCATATTTCTTCTCCTTATTCCAAAGTTTTATAAAATCCTTCATTAAAAATTTTAGGTGACATCATCAGAAGGGAAACTAATGGAATCTGCAATTGAAAGTAAATGTTTTATCTGTAGAATGCCTCCTTAAAAAGGTTAATTTCCTGAGATCAGCAGTAGATATGTGTGAGCTTGACCTTATCCTTTGAACAAGGAGGTTGGTTATAAGTCAACTGTAGTTGCTCCTGCCTTTGAGATCTCTATACTGTTTCTTAAGACCTGTATCCTGTGGATTTTCATTATATAATAACTTAATTAAACAACTTGCCTCTCTTTGGGTGTCTCTAGAAAACTAGCAGGAACCTTCAGTTACTCCAGAATGATGAAGTAAGCTGTTATAAAAGAACACATTTCCTGGAGATAATTTTGTAAGTGTACTTTTAGGCATCACTTAAGGTGCTGATTTCAATCACCTCAAGGTCTTCTTATTTTCCAGTTCTTAAAAACATTTTTAAGAAATATAAAGAATATTAGGAAAATTTCAATGTAAATCTCTGTTTGAAGTGAATCAAGTGCATACAAATCATCATTTCATTTTAAAATTTCTTGACAGTGTTGTTTTCACATGACTTTCTCCAAATGATAATGTTTGATGGTACTATCTCCTAGTTCCCTGAGACAAACACATCAAAGTGAATAACTGATGCAATATAAATTATTTTCTTAAAAAGTTATATATTGTGTTAGGTTCTTTAGCAAACACACAGACATATGCACAATCCTATTAAATTTTCCATTGGTGAACCTCTCTTTTAGAAAACTTGTCTCTGTATTCTACTCTCTCTTCAGCCCCTTTAGTACTAGGTTTTATTTTCCCTTAATTAACGCACAAAATTTTGCTCTTAAATTTTACTTTTCCCTGAGTTGAGTAGCAACCCTCTTGAATTATTTTTTTTTACTTTTTCTGATTTGAAAGACAATCTTCAAGGATTAAATATACTAAGTAATATGATGATCTTATATAAATCACATAAATATCAATTTTTTAAAATGAAAGGCAAGATAAAAGAAAAGATTTCATAGAATGCTTATGTAGTAAGATAAACTTAGTATGCTTCATCTATTAATAGAAAAAGAGATAAAATGCAAACATAAAATTAGCCCTGGGAATTGATCCAAGTTGTGTGTTGGGTGAGATGGTTTGGTAGTCAGTCTGAAGCTGAGATGAGTAAACTGGAGGGAATGTAATGCATTCAAGACCAGAACAATGCTTTCTTAGACTTCTCCTCCTCTCAGATGTCTCCATTCATGTTAATTACACAATAGAACTGGGCACGTTGGTCTTTTGGATAAAAGTGGTATGATGTACTTAATGGACAAATGTTGGTTCTATAATACATTTTTGTTGAATTTGATTCTGATAAACATGATCCTTGTCTTTGAAAATTTTAAACTACCAGAGAAAGAAAGGGTCAGCAAGGTATCCTTGTGGTGACCTCATCACTCTTTTTATTTGTTTATTTAACAAATCTATACTAAGCCCCACCCTAGGTGGCAGGGTCTGTGCAAAGTGCTCAGTTCCTACCCTAAACCAAAGACAGGCGTACAAAGTTATAATTGTACTTTAATTTTTCTTTAGACCACACCAGACCTCTAAGAAGTATATTGGAGCCACCGCATAGCAAAAAATATCAAGGGACAATGCTGATCCTCTACTTCACTGTAGCACCACAAGGGAGAGTGTTCAGGTAGTTCATCTTACCCAAGAAACAGTTCTCTCAACTTCAACCTCTATATTGCTCTGGACTGAAAATTATGGCCACAATTATTTCATTCTAGACTGAACTCCCCCTCCCCACACCTTGCTATGTGTCTTTGCTGCTCCTTCCATCCAGTGGTGCAGTTTATTGCTCCATTTCTTAATTCCAGACTGGACTTGTGACTGCTTTGACAGACAAAATGTGGCAGAAATGACATGGTAGAAATTCCAAGGGTAGAACTTAGGCTTGGGACACCCTTAGAAATGCATTTAGTTTTCACCTCTTTTGTCTCTTTTAATCCACCATGTAAGGAAACAAGTCTAGCTTCTTGGAGAACAAGTAACCAAGGCGCACCAACAGCTATGCATGTGAATAAACATCTTGGACCTGCCAGCCCAACTGATCCTCAAGCTGCTGCCTATAGCCATATGAGTGAGCCCAGGCAAAACCAGCAGAGCAGCTGCCCAGGAAACACACAAAATAGATCTGCTTATCTGCTTTGTAATATGAGTTGCAAATATCCTTACAGTTACTTAGGGGAACCACTCTGAAATCAATCTCTCCTTCCACAAATCCTCATTTATTTTGGACCATAGCTGGCAATTACAACTGCTTCTACAGCACCATATTTTTAATGAGAAAAAATCAAGGCTGTGGGGTGTGTGTGTGTGTGTGTGTGCATGCATGTGCATGTGTGCATGCATACATGCATGCATGTGAGTATACAAGTGAGAGTAGGTGCTTACACTGTAAATTAGAGAATGTGAGAGTCATGGTGGGTTTACAAAGCCCAGATGAGTTTTGAGAGGTGACAATAGTTGTGATCTACTCTTCCTCTCCAGGGTTGAAAGTAGCAAAAAAAATGTTCGTATCAAGTCAAATAGAGTCTTCCAGGAAGGTGTTCAACATCCAGAACTATTTTCAGACTTGTCAAGGGTCTAAGGCCATTATTAAAGGCAGTAACAGCAGGGCAGATAAAGACTTGAAAACATGTGCTATAGCAGCATTCACTTTCTGTGAAAGGTGAAGTCCATTTGCACTCCTTATTTAGCCAATGAGAATGAGTCATTTGCTTAAAGGATAATTTTAACTTGATTTCCAAAAAGTGGATTAAGTCATTGAACAACTTTAACACACAGCAGAATAGTTGCTGTAGTATTTTGGAAAGAAACCAGAGCCAGGACTGTCAGCAACTTAAGATGGAAAATTCTTATTAGTCAACCTATCAATAAGGCTTCATTATTAAACAACATTCTAATGGCTTGGCTTCAGTGCTGACACGCTGCAGGCATTTGCACTGTTACACCAAGGTTGTAGGCTATCCTGATAGGCCTCATGCTGTTAGTCCACTTTGTTAAATAGAAGTTGATTTTATATTTAGCTGTGCATGGAGTGTGCAGATGAAACAAATCACTTCTATAAGCTCAACAAGATGAATAGTTGCTGTTGAAAGCTAGCAAGGAGCTGGATGCAAGATTAATATGCAGTCCCAAGTTCCACTTCCCACAATTTTTATTGATTGTGTGAAAAAGTACTAAAATTCATGATTTCTTAGGTGAGTGAGATTGAAACTCTTGCATAGCTATAGTAGATGTAATTTCTCTGAAATGTATCATTTGTCTACAAATACAGCTTTTCATTTGGGACCACGTGCAATGAATCCTATGATGAGAGCAAAACCTTTCTGATGGCCCTCTTTGCCACAAGTACCCCGTTCCCAGGCTAGGTTCTCTGTGCTCTTTGGTCTTTGTGAAATTGCCTTCATGAGAGAATTTTCTAAATGTCCCCTGCTGCCATGGTCCAAATACCAGGGCTTATTTGGTGTTTGTTTTTCCATTCCCACAAACCACAAAAGATTAAATGTTGATGTATTGTAGAAGATCTCTCTACTAACATCTGAATGGCATTCCAGCTATTTTGACACAGCATTCCATCTTCTTTAAGTAGGCTTGAGGAAGAGAGAGAGAGGATATTAAAGCCTGCCCTTAATTATTTTACTTTTATAATCTAGACCTAGATTTTGGAAGAATAAGAGAGAGGATTGGCTCAGGTTTGGTTTGGGACATATATTCCAATTCTGTTACTACTCAGTAATTTTAGAAAATATATGGCTACATTTCAACTAGTATACTTAGGTGTTATTCTTTCTATTGAAATCCATTGTTTTAGTAAATACTTGAATTCAATTATCATATTAAATATTTATTTAGTGGGGTTCATGACCTAGTATTCTTTCCCATGATTTGGTTATATGGTATAATGCCAGAGGATATTGGTGGAATGACTGTTCTCCCCTCATATTTTTTCTTTTGCTATTATGGTATTTGATTCAGAGCTTCACTGCATCAATAAAGGCTCAAACCTGTTATTTATATAAAGCCCCTTGATTCTTCAGATGAATCAAGTTTTGAATAAATTTGGGATTTGATTTTCCTAAAATGTCCATTACATACAGTGTGAAATTTGAAGTTCAAACTGTCCCTTTGGCTGAAAGTCCAGCTAAGGTATACATTTTTCCTGAAGTTTCAACTTTGACTATATAACAGTTTTATTCTAAGACCTGACCTCTAAAAAAAATATTGAGACATAGTGACTACATCTACTATATTTCCTATATAATAAATTCACTTCTGTTTTACTTTAGATGATAGTATTTTTGAACCTTCTAATTATATAGCACATTTATGGTTTCTCAGAGGCCTAGATACCAATGCAAATTTCAAAGCTAGTGAAAATCAGTTCTGACAAATGAGATAAGACACTGAAATAAGAGGATAAGAGACTTATTTTTAAAAAAATCATTGATGGTGCTTTAGCATCTCTTCTCATGCTTTTGGAGGGTGGCTAGAGCTTCTTGAATGTGAGTCAGAGGAGGTATGGGTATGAGAAACCATTATCACTCCACATGAGAAATAGCTGCTAAAGGAGCAGCTGCTTGGAGCCGTCTGGCACTGCTGCACTGGAAGTGCTGAGCTTGGCTGAGCCTTACTGGAGGCTCACTTGGTCTCTTGACTCGGCAGGAGGTGATTGAATGGTACACTGAATCTCCTCTGAAGACGAACATCTCTGTGAACCATGAGCACTGTGGTATGGATTAGAGACTTTTCTGATAGTATTTCCCACTTCAGCCTCTGTTCTCCCCTACTTTTCTGGTCTTCATAATAGAATTTAAAGAATGTACCTTATGCTTTAGCACTCTGATTCCCAAAAGTACTAAAGCTGATATTCTAACTCATGCATATTTAAAATCTTACTATTTATTTGGCTGGGTTAGTGGTCCCTTGGTTTCTTATTACTGAATGTCATTACAAAAATAATAATGAAATACCATTTCTTGTAATATTTTTTAATACTGAATGTGTGAATATATTATAAGTAGAGGCCCGGTTCAAGGATTCGTGCCCTGGTGGGGTTCCTCCGTCTGGCCTGCAGGGATCGGGCCAAAACTGGCTCTTTGATATCCCCTGAGGGGCCCTGGATTGAGAGAGGGCAGTTCTTGGTGATGCACCCTGGAGCCGGCCTCCTCCTCTCTGGTTCCTGGTGTGTCACCCCAAGAACCGCAGCTGCCAAGTCACCATAGTTGGCAGCTCCTGTGTTGAGCATCTTCCCCCCTGGTGGTTATTGCACATCATAGCTACCAGTCAGATGGTTGAACAGTCTGTCGGTAGAATAGGCTTTTGTATATATAGATACCCTTTATTCAATGGGACCTCACATGGAGACATTTAAGTTCAGCTGGAATTTGCTGAAAAATGCTGCCTACGCTCTACTCTCTACATTAAATTTTGTATTAAAATTAAGTTATATTTTAGGAAGATTTGTCCACCTAAAGGTTTGAAAATCCTTGGGCAGTTTACAAATCACCTAAATGGTTGCTTGTTTCCCGTATTGTCTCAGTGCGCATCTCTGCAGAGTTCTAAATGACTGGTTTAAATGGGCAACTGTTTACATCGCTGAAAGATGAATCAGGCTAATTTAGGCACACATGTATAGGAAATGAAAAGGCGCTTATATACACATAATAGGTGTGCTTTAGCTGTAGAGACAAAACAAAAATATAAATGCACAAGGCAAATCTGTCCCAGGAGAATTCTAATTTCCCCAAAACACATTTTGCACAAATATCATATTGAATGCTCTTCATGCTCATCTTGTTATTAAAAACATATTACTTTGTTATTCGATTAAACTAAGATTACTGCTTTTAGTTGCTTATGTGTTTATGTGCTTATATTAATGTTATGCATAGTACATAAACCATTTTAGTTATGTATATTCTATATTCTAGGTATAATATATAATATCATTATATAAAATATACCTGATTGAGTCAGGACCTATCATGATTAGGAAAATATAGGAAAATATATAACATTCAATGAAAAATCTTTTGATGTATACATCCTGTGCTATAACCTAGTCAAGAGGAATCTACTCCAAATGGAATTGCTTTGTCTCCCTCTCTGTCCCATGTTGCTTCTTTCTACAACATTTGGTAGCATGGGAACCATCACAGAAAATGAAAAATAACTGTGGCCACTTGTAATCCCAATGATGTTAACTTATAATTATCATGCAAAAGATTGTTGGGCAAATCTGTCCCACTTTGTCTGGCTCTGGGTTGGAGGACGGTAGTATTAAAAATGCTGACTTAAGCCCTAACTGGTTTGGCTCAGTGGATAGAGCCTGCAGACTGAAAGGTCCCAGGTCCGATTCTGGTCAAGGGCATGTACCTTGGTTGCGGGCACATCCCCAGTGGGGAGTGTGTAGGAGGCAGCTGATCAATGTTTCTCTCTCATCGATGTTTCTAACTCTCTATCCCTCTCCCTTCCTCTCTGTAAAAAAATCAATAAAATATATATTAAAAAAATGCTGACTTAAACTCCATTAAAAAAAACATTTAGAATTGTCTGATCTCTCTCTCTCTCTCTCTCTCTCTCTCTCTCTCTCTCTCTCTCTCTCAGACACACACACACACACACACACACACACACACACACACACACACACACACACCATGAGAGAAGCCAGTGGAGAGATCAAGTGTGAGCCTTTCTGCTACACAAAATTTAGCAGCCATTAAACAAATAATTGCTTTATTTTAGAAGCTTGTTCTAATTGAACATTAGTCACACACTCTCCCTTGATCGCTGCTTCCTGAGTTAAAATGCACCGCCCTAAAAAGCTTACTTCATGCATTTCGTAATTATAAAAAGTTCCCAGAAAACTATGGTTTTATTGTGTTGTTGCTTTTGAAAAGGAAAAATATATACATATCTGTGTGTATGCATGAATTTATATGTGTGAAGATGCATGATTGTTTTGTACAAAATTTTTGCAGTCGTGTTCCAAAAAGCACAAGAGAGATGAGAGAATATGGGTGATGCTGGGAAAGAGAGGCTGGAGAAAGGAAAACAATAGGTACAAATTTCTACCAGTTTCCTCAGGCATCCATAGCAGCTGCTTAATGATACATGTATCATTATATCCTGGAGTAGTTGGAGGGCAGAAACAGACTTGATTACACTACAGACAATTGTTTCACAATAATTCTGGGCCATTTTTCATTAGCTGTCTCCCCTCACAGCAAAACACAGGGTAATTTTTTTAAGAAACAAAACAAAACAAAACACCCTTATACCATGGGAAGGTTGTCCAGCAGTTAAAGATTTTTAATAATTCATCATGCGAAACATTTTAAGCTAAATGCTAAATTTCTCAAGTATGACAACAAAGATGAGCAGAAAAAAAAAAACAGAGCTTAACTCAATTTTATAAAAACAATAGGGTAGATAAAAGAAATTGCATCCTCACTTTTCATGATTGCACTATACATTCTTTTTATTACCTTGCTTTGTCTGACAGGCTTTGTCACTACTAGGTAGAATGAAAAGGGGTTGTTTTGAGCAAATTGATTAAGAAGTTGATTTCTTTTTAAAAGATGCATGGAAAACTATCTTGATTGTCATTTAAGTAGTTTCACATATCAGCTAACTGGCATCATGCCAAAGTCCCCTTTTAAGTTTTCTTTCTAAGGAAGACAAAGAATTTCAATCAGTAATTATGTCTTTCAAAGAGCGACATTAGATACATTAGGGCTTTATTTTTACTTGAGATGATGATAATAATAATAATAATAATAATAATAATAATAATTAGCAGTTGTAAGGAGCAATGTCTCAACTAGCTATACTATCAGAGTACTTCATGTGTAGGTGCTTATCTGATCATCACGACTACCCTCTGAGGAAGGCACCCCTACCACTCCCATACAATAGACTAAGTTGGGGGCCTTCAACCCATCTTATGCATGGCCCCCTCGGGTAGTCTGGTGAGGCCCTTGGAATTCTTCTCAGAATCATATGTTAAAAGTATAAAATACATCTTTGGTAAGATTACTAAGAAAATCAATTTTATTGAGATAGTTAACAATATTCACAAATTATTATATAGTTATATGTAACTTCATTAATGCATCCAATAGGAATACCGACGTGGGAAGTCTAATAACAACATTTCAAAGCAGTGATAAATATGAGAAGTACTTTAAGATAACTTCAACGACCTAATGGAATAGACCCCTGTGATTTCTGCAGCTGACATGCAGCAGTCACAGTGTACCTCATACTAAAGTGACTTTTTTGTCTACCAATATAATCAATGGGAATCCTAACTTTTGGTTAAATATTAGTGAAAATGAAAATGTACTCTTTTGTCCATGCAAGTTCATAGGCCCCAAATTATAAATGTTAATAGCCTCATTTCATGCCCCACAATGTATCAAACTCAGAGAGAAAGTGAACTAACCATCAGACTCATTAAAAAGGCATGGCAAAAGGTGTCAAGCAAACATGTGTAAAGAATTTGGGGGCTATTTTTATTAAAACTATAGCAACCAGTGTAAACAGTTTCTACTATGGAAGCTTTCAGGTTTTAATATAAAACATAATCTTGATTCTATGCATTTTCATATCCTTCAGCATTTGGCATTTTTTATATGACAGTGAAAGGACAAGAAAGGTATAAATGCCAAAGGGCAAATGCTGACTGAAAAGGTTTTCCGGAATGTGGCTGCCCTTTATGTAAGAGGCTCTTACTCCTGCTTTCTCTCCAAGCTGGCTGATGCCCTATTTAGTGCCCTAGGTGTCTCATGCCCAGTTTTACCGCTCGATTCATCCTTTGTATTAGTCTCATCTCCTCCTCAAAGCCATTTTGACAATCTCAGCTTTCCTTCATCCTCTGTTCTCCCCATATTATTTCTACTGTTTGGAGCAGGTATTTTGTACTTGATGATGTTGTCTTGTGTTTTTTGCCTAATGACAGTCTTTTTGAAGTTATTGATTAACACCATTATGTGTTTCCTATGCATATTTAGCTGAGAAGACATGGGGACTTCCTGCTAAATTTTGGCTTGCAACCTTGATTCACAGAGAACTGTATGTTTGATATACAGTTAATCAGTTTATAATTTGTGGTTTAGTCTACAAGCATAACGTCAGTCTCATCCCCAAATTTTTAATTAGAGGCACAAGTTTTACTTCTCTACTCATATTTCAAACAATATACTTTTTGTTTTCTGCTTTTTTACTTTTTGAAAACTCTGTACAACATTTCATTAATTCCATCAAAAATGCACATCTCAATAGCATGTGTCTTGTGCTGAATCATGTTAAAGACCTGAATTGATGCAGCAACAAGAACGTGCTCTCTATAATTTGGCTTCCTCCTAGCTTCAGCAATATTTGGGTCCCAACTGCAGTCACCGTGTTGGGTCTCCATACCAACTTCAAGAGCAAGATGATACTCTTGAGCAGGGGGGACTGATTCGCTCTGGGAATCAAAATCGGTTAGTGGGGTTCATGTAACTGGATATTCGAACAAGACCTGAAGTGTTAAAAACAATTTTGACTGCTTCACATTGGAATTGTGCAGGGTGTATTGTTGGCATTCAGTAAATATCTGTTGAAAGAATAAATGGAGAGGTACACAGTTCTGCTTTGATTATGTTCTCCCATTTATAAGGTCAATTCTTTCAGTAAAAAAATAAACAATTATAGACATTAGAATTCAGATTTAAACGTTATTTTCAATAAGTGCTTAATCTCCAAAATGTATAGGGAACTTATTCAACTTAACAAAAGGAAGATAAATGATCCAATCAAAAAATGATCACAGAACCTAAATAGACACTTTTTGAAAGAGGACATACAGAAGACCAAGAGACGTAAGAAAACATGCTCAAAGTCACTAATCATCCAAGAGATGCAAATCAAAATTACAATGAGGTACCATCTCACACCTGTCAAAATGGCTATCATCAACAAATCAACAAATGACAAATGCTGGAGAGGATGTGAAGAAAAAGGAACCCTCATGCACTGTTGGTGGGAATGCAGACTGGTACAGTCACTGTGGAAAACAGTATGGAGTTTCCTCAATAAATTAAAAATGGAGCTCCCATTTGATCCAGTAATCCTACTTCTAAGAATATATCCCAAGAAATCAGAAACACCATTCAGAAAGGATATATGCACCCCTATGTTCATAGCAGCACAATTTACAATAGCTAAGATCTGGAAACAGCCTAAGTGCCCATCCACAGATGAGTGGATTAAAAAACTGTGGTATGCCCTGATCAGTTTTGCTCAGTGGTTAGAGCATTGGCATGCAGACTAAAGGGTCCCAGGTTCAATTCCAATCAAGGGCATGTACCTTGGTTGCGGGCACATCCCCAATAGGGGATGCAGGAGGCAGCTGATCGATGTTTCTCTCTCGTCGATATTTATAACTTTCTGTCCCTTTCCCTTCCTCTCTGTAAAAAATCAATACAATATATTTAAAAAAAACAAACTGTGGTACATCTCACAATGGAATACTGCACTGCTGTAAAAAAGGAAAAGGGAACTCTTACCACTTGCAACAGCATGGATGGACCTGGAGAGCAATATGCTAAGCTATATAAGCCAGTTCGAGAAAGACAAATACAGTGGGGCCTTGACTTACGAGTGTCCCGACTAACGAGTTTTTCAAGATATGAGCCATCTCTCGGCCGATTTTTTGCATTGAGTTGTGAGCTAAAATTTGGGTTACGAGCCAGGTTCAGATACCCCACCGCTAGTTGGCTCAGCGAATGTCACAGTGAACGCCACAACATCTGCCCAGCATCACGTGTCTCACTCGTTCACTTTTTGATTTGACATACAAGTAACTTGAGTTACGAGCTCCGTCAGGGAACGAATTAAACTCATAAGTCAAGGCCCCACTGTAACACATGATCTCACTCATTTGTGGAATATAATGAACAACATAAACTGGTGAACAAAAATAGATCCAGAGACACAGAAGCATCAAACAGACCAACCAACCTCAGAGGCAAGGCAAGGGAGGGGAAGGGGGGTAAGATCAATCAAAGGACTTGTATGCATGCATAAAGCATAGCCCATGGACACAGACAGTAGGGGGATGAGGGCATGTGCTAGGGAGTGGGAGTAGCCAGGGAGAAGTCAATGAGGGAAAAAGGAGACTTATGTAATACTTTAAACAATAAAGAATTTTAAAAATACTATTAAAAAATGCATCAGGGGATGGGTGTCACAACTAGTTTCTTAGTTGAAATGATGGTCAAACTTTCTGTGGTGTTGGATGATGTTCTTAATGAACAAAAATCTTACATAAATTGTCATTCAGCTGAAAAGTACTTTTAAAGAAGGTGATTCTGTAAATCTGAAGCAGCGTGGATGTGTGACCTGCCCCTGTAAAACTTTTATCCTGTCATTAGAGAACCAGTCCTGTGGACCTTGATTTTCCTCACAGCAACATTATGCCATCCAAAAAAGTTTTGCAATTTTTTTCATAAGGTTCCTGTGTGGGGCGCGGCTACAATGTTTTGGACAGGTTCAAGCCTTGGACTGAGGAGAGGACACAGTCCTCTCACTGCCACGTGCAAGTCCCAGCTTGGAGGGCAGAGCCTTCCCAGCATAATTATAGCCAACAGCTAAGTTATAAGCTTGAGCCTGTGGTCCGAACACGTGGCCACACATGCCTGAGTGATAGAGTTCAGGTGCATGTAGTTGAGTAGGATTGAAACCCACAAGAATGTTGTAAACATCTTGATCATGCCCCTACTTTGTCTCATGGCATCAGCTATAAAGTAAAGACACGGCTTGTGGGTGTCGGTGCTGTCCATCAGAGGGGCAGCGTCCCACTGAGACTCAGCTTTCATTCTCTTGTCTGTCTTTTCCAAGCCTTTCATGGCCCCCACTCAGGGTCACTGAACCAGGCTGAGCTGGCATGAGTATGCCATGGCCGTGCCAGCTACCCACATATGGCACCTGAACAGGGATTGAGTTCTAGGTCCAGGGACTGAGTTCTGGGACCAGGGACTGAGTTATGAGGAACGGGGCCTGAGTTCAGGCTCCCCACATATGGCACCTGAACAGGGCCTGATTTCGGGGGGAAATTAAAAGTGGTCAGGTGAAAGGAGGCTCCCTTGAGGCACGTGCAGAGAAATAGAGAAATAAGTAAAGATAAGCAAAGTAAAAGTAAAAAGAAAGTAAGGTAGGGAGCAGAGGTGTGGTAAATTAGCTCAGTGTAAAACTTGGGAAATTCAGGATCCCAGGAAGGAGATCATTAAAAGTAATGCTTATTGAAGCATTTTTAAATTTCTCAAGAAGAAAATAAGTAGGAAACAAGTGGTAGAAAGCAAGCAGCAGAAAGCAAGCAGTAGAAACAGAAATAAGTGGTAGAAATAAGCGGTAGAAATAAGTGGTAGAAACAGGAGGTAGAAATAGGTAGAAAGTAGAAAATAGGAGATACAAAATAAGGTAGAAATCTCCTAGGTTTTGTTTAAGCTACTGTAAAGTAAAAAATGGCTGTGGTTGATTTTGTTTGAGGAAGTAACTTTTATTTTAGACCTAGATTGTAAGCTCTTGCAGCAGTTCTGTTTCTGGGCTTTGGTTATGTTTGCGTGTGTGACCTGATAGCTCCCTGGGACTTTGAGTCTGTGTGAGACGCCAGACTCAGAGTTGGAAGTCTCCAGCTCTGCAGGACTGAGGGCTGCTCGTTTCCATGCAGCAGTGGCTAAAGAAAGAAGCTGTGAAGGGACCAGACTTCTCCCGGCGTGGACAGGGCTGATTTGACTGGGACTGGTGCTGACTCAGTGCCAAGGCCAACCATCCAAACAGCCTGATCCAGGGGACTAGTTTTGTATCAACGACATCTTCACATCGGCAGCATATCAACATGGAGTCAGCTGAAGAAGATGGCATCTGAGGCCAAGCAGATGTTAGAAAAGCAAGAAGTGGAAGCTATGCTAGTGTTGGTGAACTGCCAGTTTTCTGTAAAATCTTGCGGAGCTAAATCTAAGAACTCTAAGTAAGATATCCTGAAAATGTTAATATGTATGAAGTTTGGTTTTGCATTAGTATTGCTTTGTTATTAACCAGAGTTTTGTTCTCTCTTGTTGCTGTATTAACACTGCTGTGCTTATGGTTTTGTTAATAGCCAGAAGTTGGTTTTGATGTTCTGATTGTGCTGAATAATTTGTTTAGAGTTTTTAGATAATGTAAATAGATGTGTTTAAAAACAAAAGTAAAGGGAGATATGTGGGGCGCGGCTACAGTGTATTGGACAGGTTCAAGCCTTGGACTGAGGAGAGGGCACAGTCCTCTCACTGCCACGTGCAAGTCCCAGCTTGGAGGGCAGAGCCTTCCCAGCATAATTATAGCCCACAGCTATAGTTGTAAGCTTGAGCCTGTGGTCCGAACACATGGCCCCACGTGCCTGAGTGATAGAGTTCAGGTGCATGTAGTTGAGTAGGATTGAAACCCACAAGAATGTTGTAAACATCTTGATCACACCCTTACTTTGTCTCATGGCATCAGCTATAAAATAAAGACACGGCTTGTGGGTGTCGGTGCTGTCCATCAGAGGGGCAGTGTTCCACTGAGACCCAGCTTTCATTCTCTTGTCTATCTTTTCTAAGCCTTTCATCGCCCCCACTCAGGGTCACCGAACCAGGCTGAGCTGGCATGAGTATGCCATGGTCGTGCCGGCTCCCCACATTCCTGCACTTTTTGATAAAAGTCAGTTTTAATTATAGTTGTTGTTATTGCGAATAAACATATAATATTTGATTTTATATTTTTTGAAATATTGAATTAAAAATGTACCTTTTCCACTTCTCTAAAATAAACCAAAGTGGCCCAGTTGACAAACTAGGTGAACCTTATTAATGATAACTAGAGGAGAGAGAAAAACAAGAACAATTGGAAAATATGGTATGATCTCTAAGGAAATATTTTCAGAAGCAATCCTGAAGGCTCCTGCAAGATCTCAGCCTAATGAAGGACCATGGCTCAGAATTAATGTTCTACTTTAAAGAAAGTTCTGCCTGTCTGTCCCTAGATGAACAATTGGAAATGAACTTGCCCCAGCTCTAGTTATGAGGAAATCAGAATTCAAATAAAATGTGGCCGGAGTGGGTATGGCAATGTTTCTTAGTGGTATTGATAGTGAAACTTGCTTTGATTTTGGAAAATATTCTTCAGTTTACACTGGACAACAGACATGAAAACAGATTGTTAAGGCGCTAATTACACTAATGTCTGTAATGTGGAAGGCAAGGAAGCAGGGGGGCCAACCAAACCTTAGCTGGGAAGTGGTGACTCTCTATGGCAGCGGTTCTCAACCTGTGGGTCGCGACCCCTTTGGGGGGTCAAACGACCCTTTCACAGGGTTCGCCCAAGACCATCGGAAAACACATACATAATTACATATTGTTTTTGTGATTAATCACTATGCTTTAATTATGTTCAATTTGTAACAATGAAATTGGGGGTCACCACAACATGAGGAACTGTATTAAAGGGTTGCGGCATTAGGAAGGTTGAGAACCACTGCTCTATGGAAAAGATGCCTAGTGGCATATGGATGAGGCTGAGGAGATGCAACTGTAGAGGTAGCCCCAGGCTGGGCTTTGAAGTGCCTCATCAGCCATGCAAAGTATTTGGACTTTTCTTTTACAAAACAAAAAACAAAAAACAAAAAAAACCTAATGGAGATCTTGAAGCATAAAAGTGAAATAATTAGGCCTGCTTTATCAAAAGACCTTAGCAGCTCTTTATTGAAGCATTTTAAAAAGTATGTTTCTGGCTTATTTTCCCCAGTTCTCCCCCAGCTCCTCCCCCTCCCCTAACACATCCTTTCCCTTTTCCTCCATTCATGAAGCCAGAACCAAACTGAACACCACAGCAAAGGCAAAGTCATTATCTTGTCACAAAAAGGTAATTTTATGTTGTCCCTACCATTGAGCCCACAGCATTTTACTCTATGATTATGACTCACATTGGGTCAGCAGGTATCAGCTGAACACCAACTTCTATTTTGTGTAGCTTGATACTGTCTGAGAAGCCTTCCAAGTTTGGCTTATAGAGTTTGAGGAAAGCATCATTATGACTAGAATAGGGGTAACTCAGGAGACCTGAGATTTCAATGTCCCCAAATAAATTATTGGAAACCAGTTCTTCACAAAAGATAGCTAAGATGTAAGTCTCTAGTCCAAGGAACTGAAGAGAACATTATCTAAGAAAAGCAGTTATTAAAGGTTTCAGACCCAATTTGTAACAAAAAGGGAAGCTAAGTCAGAGAATTTGAAATGTAAGAATGTAAGAGATGACAGGATAAGAGAAATAAGCAACCTTCCTAACTTTATTCATTAATTTCTTACATATTTGCACACATGCCTTAGATGCTGGGTTTGATTTCTTTCAAAACAAAATTTTAAAATATTAAAACAATTCAAAATAAGCAATTATTTAGAATATCATACTTAACTAGATATCCTAGAGATAGTACAATACAAATGTTAACAATCATTTGCCCTTAATTTACATCAGACTGTTTGTAAATAACAGATATACCTTCCAGTTGGACCAAAACAATGACAACAGCTGAGAGCAGTAATGAGAAAACCCAGGTGACCAGCCTGTCTTCTTTATGGTGATACCACCAGGCTTAGAGCGGCTCTGATGGCCATTCTCTCCTCTGAGAGGTCTCCCTTCTCCTTGTGAGGGCAGAATCTCTGCCCTGAGAAGGTAGGCCAGGCGGCTAGAAGTCCAAAAGAGCCTGGTCCTTCAGATTTCTACACCTGTGGAGCACATTATAGGTGCTCTAATAGAGCAAATAGGAATCCTAAGAAACCCACAGGTAGGGAATGAGCAGAGGTAGAACGCAGAGGTAAAAATATAAAGTTCTGAAGCACTTAGTGAGGCTCAGAGTAAGAACCAGCATCTTTGACCTGATGAAGAACAAGTGTGAGAACTTAGGGAGAACTCTGAAGCAAACATCATGTTTAATAGCCTACAAAACTCTTCCCAAAATCTTAAAAGGATGCTACTCTTTGACATGTATATGACATACCTAATAACAACCTTCTCTGTCTAGGTTTCTGAATATAGCAGTGGGATATCTGGATGTCCGTTTAGTATCAGTAAAATTTTTGTATGATACTTCTGCAATAAAAGCAGTGTAGATGCTTCATGTGGTATCTGGGAAAACTCTGAGTTCCCTGAAAGAAACAAAAAATAAATCTAGTGTCAGAATGTTCATGAACTTGAGGGTATAGATTACTTTAGGAAGGTGTTACCTTTCATTTAATCAATAAACATCAGGAAAAATTGTTTTAATGGGCAGACCAAGAAGTTACCACATTCTTCACAACTTATAAGCATACATCAAATCTCTGAAGCCAAGGGAAAAATAAACATTGTTAAAATATTCTGCAACAGGAAATCTCATAAAACCACATGATGCATTTGAGCTGAAGTTATTCCTGAGCTACTTTCAGGAAGTCAGATGCCTCTTCTTTCTGGAATGGGTTTGCTAAACCATCTTCAGCTAGTGTGCATCAGTGTCTTCTGCCCCTTATCCTCATTTATCATCAACGATACTCACTGACGTCTCTGAGCACCTCCCAGAACAAGGGGGAAACAGGATAGCTGCCTTCATCTTTGCCCTGTAATTTAAGCTGACCCCCAGAGAGCTAGCAATAGGGTAACCACAGAGAACTGTCTCTCTCCTAGAGTTATATTTTTTATAGCCCAACCAACTTTACACACACACACACACACACACACACACACACACACAAGCATACCATACACAAATAGTGGGGTGGCAAGGTTTGACAAATACAAATAGGAGACAATCAGTCATATTTGAATTTCAGGTAAACAACATATAATTTTTTCGTTTATGCCCTAAATATCATCTGGCAGATTTCAGAGATTTTGCTTATACAACATACATGTGTACCATTTGGCTCAGAATTGTCTGAGAAAAGATTTGGGGCTAGGGTACAGAAGAGGATGTTAATATTGATATAGGGCAGTGGTTAAAATTAGACAGAGTGGCTCTTTTCCAAGTTCTGCCAGCCTTATGAAATTTGGCAGGTGATTTAACTGTTCTAAACCTCAGTTTCCTTATCTGTAAAATGGAGATGATTACAAGGATAACAACTAACATTTTCTGACCACTTACTAAGTAGTAGGCACTATTCTATAAGGCTTTACATGTAGCGACTTATTTTATTTTTACACCAATAGTATGCGAGGATATAATTTTGAGTCCTAATCAGATCTGCATTTTAGAATGATAACTCTCTGAAATAGGGAGGACACTTTGGACAAAGGTTTTTCTGGAGAGAGAGGGACCGTTTTGAGGTCTTTGTAGTGATCCCCCCAAGGCAGAAGTGATGGACTCACATCTGTCTGTAGTATCCAGCAGTACACCTAGTATGCAGGGGTCTTTCAGTGATAGGATGTTATACGAAAGGACTGTTAAAATGAATGAGAATGCGTGTGAATTTGTTGGCACTTTATCCAAGAATTCTACTTCCAGGTGTCAATGCAGTACAGTAATTGTAAGACAAGATGATCCAATCATTGAAAATAGATATTATGCAGTTTAGTTCCAGTTAACTATAAACCCATAATCCTTTCTAAATGTAACTACAAATCTCCTTTGCTTTTCATGAACATGTAATAATAGGGGATTGTAGAGGAAGGATATATTTACAAAATTTTAATTGCTTTAAAAAAAAGTATCTGCAGATCTAGGTATTAACACACCTAATTGCTGCCAAACTGTACTTATCAACCTACATGATAACTGAGATGCAAGTGATTCTCTTCTGATCTTTGGGTGGGTAGAAACAGATGGTTGACAGCTTTAGTTAGATACAAGTTATCTTTTATAGATAATGCAATCCAATTCTTCCTTTCATTAGCAGGATGTAGAATTTTCCATTTTCTTTTTCTAAATTTTGGTTTTAGATATTCACTTTTCTCTAGTCTCCGTACAATTCAGAGCTCACTTTAAAAGTCATAGGTAACTATTGATGCATTGTCTTTTCTTTGTTCTACTCAGTTCATTCAATAAACATATTCTAAACATCTGTTTGGGGCCAGGCCCTATTCCAGACCCTCAAATAAACAGTGAACCACACAGATAAAGTCACTGTCCTCATCAGATTTGGACTCAGGGAGGGAAAACAGACTAAACAAATCAAACGTAAAAATATGGAAACCAGACCCCACCGACAATGTTAAATGAATGAAATAATCACCAAAACCAAGATTGGTGCTCCTTGATATTTCTCTTGATTTTATTTAATTATTGAAAATAAAATAAAGAGAATGGTCTGGAATTGTCAGGGATTTGGGAGGTACAAACACTAGACAGAAAGTCAAAGGACTCTCATTGTCTTTTCTACCAACAATTTTAATTTATTTTCAAGTAGCTAGTGTTATTTTATTTTAAAAATGTTGTTGTTATAAATGTTCCACATTCCATCTAGATAAGAAATACCACCCCAAAACTCAAATTTCTGTAATACATGACACGGCAACCAATGTGTTCACAGAAACAATCAATATTTTCCAGAGAAACTATCATGATTCAAAGTTAATCTGTTACAAGGAAAGGAACTGGAATTGGTTACTGACATGCAATCATTCATTTCTTATTTTACCAACAGTAATTAAATTGCCCGGAACTGTTGTCATTTAACAGCCTATTAATTGACTAATGTGCATTACTTGCATTCAGAGTATAGGTAAAATCCAGGGATTAAGCAAGAAAGAAAAAGATTTGCAAACTCTGCTTGTCATCCTCAAAGGGCTAAATTTACCTCCTCTGGGAAGGTAATTTATAAATGTACCTGTAGCTTGGGTTTCAGAAAAAGGGAACATCTAAATCTGAAATTACAGAAGCAACAAGGAACCGGCAGCTTCTCTCACAGCCCTGGACGTGGGTCTCTTGAAACCTCTATGAGCAGAAGGATCCACCATCCTTTACCATCAACAAGGTGCCTCTTCTGCTGCAACTTCTTTTCTCATGAGATATTTCATTCACCCTTGCGAATTCATCAGGTTGTTTCTGAGACATTATTTTGCATTCCTAACGAGGGCCATTCCTAACTTTTGTAACACTGACATAGAACTCTGCTGCACATCACAGTTTACTCCTTTTCCAGTGTTAGAAGTTTAAACATAAATGGTTTACAGGAGCCTGTAGCATATGTTGAGGTTCTAGGCTGTGTGTTTGTCAAAGCCTGGGATCTTTGCATCTTTGAATCTTCAGTATTCTAAACAAATCTGACACATGGAAGATATAAAAAACTATTCAATTAGGATAGGAAATAATTTGCTATAAGTTAGGTTAAAAGGAAGTGACAAAATTAACATTTGTGGGAATTATTAAAATGTTCAGTTCTGGCATCTCATAATCTTATATTGCTAACAACCCACAGGCAAGGGAGCATCTCTTTTGCTCATAAAATTTTCTTCAAAGAATCTCATTCCCAAACACATTTCTATAGGATTTCTCTCAGAGCACACTACAAATCCGTGTTGTCTTTCTGAAGCCAGAGAACTTCTTGCTCTTCTTGGACTTGAGGCAGAAATTCCCTCTAAAGGTCACATTACCCTTTCCAGGAAAACTTCTGGCTGAGGCTCATGAGAGAGTCCTCGGAAGCATGTATACTTTCTCTTGTTTCAGAGCACTGTGTTCTGTTGACCTTGTCGGAGTAATGTCTCCCCAGAAGCAAATGCTCTTGCTTCCCACTACCTCAGTTTATTCTCTGCAAAATGGAAATAATTACACCTTTCCAATTTACTGACACACAATTAAGTTGGAAAATTATTTTGGCCCAAGGTATGAATAGGACAGAATAAAGCAAGATGCCATCATTTTTCTTTTCTTTTGAGATCCTTAATAACCCTTGCCCATTTGCTTCTCATCCACTGTGGATAACATTAAGTGGTCTCACTTATTTCTCCAATAGAACTGGCCCGCAGACTATTTTATCGTCTGTTGTTTCTGAACATTGGTTCTTTGGTGATAATGTAAAAGTAAAATACAAGGCTTAAGATTTCATTCTAGTCCCTCACACATAAATTCAGAATTGACTTATTTACCCTTAATTCATTGTCACCCTCCAGTGGAAAGAAGCTTTACTTATAAACAGGCAACTTGAATGGTAACGGTAGGTGTGAATTAGTGCCAAATAAGATTATAAAAGTGTCTATGCCCACTTAGGCTGATGTGTGTGTGATCTTTGGTAAGTCTGAACCTCCATTCATTCATTCATGATATGACACAGTCAAAGCAGGTGGCCTCTAAAGAATTCTTCTTCTATGAGTCTTTGCAAATTAAATAGAACTGATTGTGTTCATGGAAAGAGAAGTCCGTTAGGTTTGTGCTTTTCTCTGACACCAAGTCCATCTTGAATCAAACTTTTCTTTAAAGGGTATAATATTTTTGGCCATATTTTTGGATTCTAGGCAGAGAATTTTAATGTTCCTCACTTCTCCAAGCCAAACTAGCCATAAGATTAACTTTACCAGGCTCTCTGTCTATGTATCCAAACTATTAACTTTCCGTTTTAAGGTTAATTTTATGTGACAATGTAAAATTCATATTAACTTGTCTGTCAAAGGCTGGTAGAAGGGAGAATAATGACTAAATGGTCTGTCCTGGATCCCTTCAAAACATATTCTCCCAGAAACAATAAGTCTGAATCCCTAATATATAGAGAGATTTCCTGTGACATGTCAGAGAGTTCCTGCTCAGTGACACCTTTCCATTACACAGTACTCTTTAAGTACAGATTTTGAACAAACATGAATATACCTATCTATATTCAACTTTTTAATTAGTTGAAGAGAACTTTTTTCAATACCTACTACTAAATATGTAAGATGTTGTGTCAAAGTACCTAACATATGTTGTCTCTGCTCCAAGTCCAGAGTGGGCTGCATCATTTCCCCATGTTACTTCAAAGGTATCCGGGAAGACTCATGCCAATAGCTTCTTCTCTCAGAGGCATTTGATTCTGAGCCTTATTTGTAACTATGGAGTGAAAGCTTGACTTCATAGTTCAGAGATGGCTGATGTCAGGAGAAAAATCAGGCATTCAAAAAAGGGCTAAGGGGCACTTTCTCATGTGCTGGGTAGTAAGCAGAATAGATCTTTTCATTTGCCAAAGGCCAAAGGCATTCAACACAGGAGAGTGTTGCCTGATGCAGTGCAATCTCATTAAAAGCAACAGAGAAGCATATTCAGTTAATATCTGGATAGTATTCTCAAATTTAAATTCAAAGGACAATACAGCATATTTTCATAACAAATGACTGACCTGAGAATTTTCTAGAAGAACCCATCGTGTATCATAAATTGGTGGTTCACCTAATACCTCTGTAGAAATATGTTGACAGAACAGCCAGACTGGCTGGCTTACAATTGCAACATTATTTTTCCTAAATTCCCAACATTCATGATTTAATTTCAGTAAAACAGTAATTTAAACAATGACTAAATGTGTAAGAAAAAATATATTGAAGGTTATGGAACAATTTATTAATAATGGTAGGACATTTTCTGTGGTACTTTTAATTCATCACTTAGGACTATATTGATTCAGCATCAAAGTTCTTGGAAACAAGCCTCTTACCAATATCTAAGATCCTGATGTTGTAATTGAACTAGAAAATGTAAGATTTCTACCGTTTCTGCTGAGAATTCTTCCTAATAAATGTATGTTTTCCACTGGGGCTAAAACCACTGCTACTTGTGTTTTTAATTTTTCCTCCTGTTTCTTTTTCATATTATTGTTTTATTTTTTTCTCTCCTTTACCAGAAAAACAGATATATTAGACACTATTTATTCCTCTAAGACAACTTGCACTTTAGGGGCCCATTTGAATGATAAACTTTGTTATAACTTATAGCCAGAAAATCACCAGTGTGCAGTATGAAAGAACTGGAAAATGTATTAGTGTTTAACTCTATAAGGTGTCTGAGTAAAACTCAGCAGAGATGAACTTTCACTATGTATTTCATTGTTATATGTGTTTTTCTGTAAAAAAGTTTAAGAAATGTCTCAGCTTGCTGCCTCACTGAGGAGACACGACATTTACCTCTGAACTTAATGAGCTGTATTTTATAGCACTAGCATCACACCATTGTTTTCTGAAAGAAAAAAGAGCACTCAACTAGGGTTATAGTTTTGATTTTAGTGCTAAGTAGATGTGTGGCCTTTGGTAAGGTGTTTCATCTTTGAGCATCTGAAAACAAATGGATCAGCCACGGTGATCTCTAAGGTTCTTCTATTGCTGTTATATACCTTGGCTGTGAGTTTTCTGAAGCTTGAGAAAAGCAATAAAGAGCTACCTGAGACAGCTGACTGGAAATATCTAACATTAGGATAATTAAACAATTTTCAGGGAAATGGAATCATCCTAAGAAGAGGAGTACTTTGGGTGAATAGTATGTTGAATTTCACTGGGGTGAGAAGGGGTATGGCTCGCTCTTATGACAAGATGGCTGTAGAACGAATATTTCTTCATCAGGGTACTAGGGTCATATTTTCTAGATGTAGTGGGTGCTGTAGTGTGCTGCTCGTATGCCCCCTTCAGTACAGAGACATTTATTCATCAGTGGCTCCCCGTGTTTTAAGTCCAGTTCCTCTCTTGGAATTACTCTTAGCTTAAGGGAGTTGCCTTATTCAGGTTATACTCTTCCTTGAGATACTCTGCTTCTGATAACTGCTCAATGTAGGGAGAGTACAAAGGCCCAGCCGCCTTGCCTCAGTTTGAGATAACTTTGAAGGGTCCTCTCAGCTCAGGGTGCCCCACAACACTGTGTGATGCACTGAGGTCTCTGTTACAAATGCATCACAGACCACTTTCTCTGACAGATTTTGCCTTTCTCATTTCTTTTTGGATGGTGCACATGAGAGTACTATTCAATCAATCTCCTATGCCCAAATTTTCCTCTCAGAGTTTATCTCTGAGTAACCCACCCAAGGAACCAGAAGATGGGAAATAAAAGTTTAGTATTAAATTCAGTATTATTTAGTAAAAATACCCATTGAGAAATGGGTTTAAGGTGGGAGACAGAGTGGTGACAAGGAAGGATAGAGCAAAGAAACACTGAAAATTTGCTAGATTCTATCAAAATTGAGTTAGTACAGATAATATATTAGGATAAGGTACTTTTCCTATCCAACATGGAAATAACCCACTTGGAACTTTTTAAGGCCTATGTTAGAAGTACTGTGCTCTGTTAGAAGTGAATAGACATTTAGTAGAAGGAACATGAGAAAACAGTCTCCAGTGATTGCCATGGAGTCACAGAGTGAGGAGAGGAGCCCAGGGCTTCTTCTGAAGAAAGCAGCTCATGGAAGCTCGACATTCCTGAGAAGAGCAACATGCAAACCAGCAGGATGAGAAGCAACAGCATAACAGAATCCCAACAATTGCTGTCAAGAATACTCAGGATTCTACACCAGAAAGTCATTAGTGCACACAGAGATATGGGGTGGGGGGGGGAGAGAGAGAGAGAGAGAGAGGTGGGAAGAGACTTATTATTCTATGAATAGTGAGCAGGAGTGTTTCTTAAGGCAAAATCTCTGGAGACATAGCCTTTTCCACTTTCCTTTCAGTGGCTGTCACTGGAGGAGCTGGTTAAGAAAACTGATATTCAGGCATCAAGCAACTTGGGAAGGGAACATGTATGGTGTGGGCACATTCAGGGATTATTATTCAACCTCCATGTAAAAACAAACAAACACTGTGATTAGACAAAACCTCCTGCCTCTTTCCTCCCCATACTATTATATTTATGTAGCTGCTTTGTGTTCATATAGTAATATATATACTATATTTCATCTTATTATGTTTGGACCTTGATTCAAGCCAATTGTGAATCTATTTCATTCTGATTTAGTTATTCACTGTGTTCTGTAATCCATAGTCTACTCCCACTCTTTCCTGTATTTTGCTTTGTGCTATCCATAATTGTATTAAACATATACTGCAGGTATCCACTAATAATAATTTAGTTGATTATATTTCTTGTCTTTAAGAAATATGTCTTTAGATAGTTAAAACACACAAACAAACACACGTGATTTTTATCTTCCCTCTAATCATAGCATCATAGCCCTGAATATTTTCCTTTCCCGTGTATACCACTGCAGACACAGGAATCCTGAATCTCACACACACACCTACGTAATAGTGAAGAGATTTAGACACAGACAATAGAAGGCAACCCCTATTAATTTAAGCAGAAAATAAATTTCAGATAATCCATAATATAATGGGTGACTGGAGGTATATCAGGTGAGCCCTAGAAATAGTGAGATATTGGAGAATTGGTTTCAGGAAATGGACAGGAATTCAGAGAGGTTAGAAACCTGGCACACAATTGGGGTAATCCTGTGGTTACATCCTGTTTTGAGTACCCCTGCAGGCACTACTCCGGCAAGGCTGGAAGTTAATGTTACCGTTACTGCTCAGCCCCTTTGTGTTGAATGCTATGGCTGTGAATGGACTCAACCAGTGGGGAATTCCTCACAATGGGAAGGGGGTTTCTAGCAGGCAGCCAGTGTCAACCATAGTAAACTTATTTAGTTGTCCAATTTTCAAATACATATTTCTTCTCACAATCAACACTAATAAAAGAGAAAAATGGTAATTGGCATACGAGCTACCCTTTTCATTGGCTAATCAGGGCTATATGCAAATTAACTGCCAACTAAGATTGGCAGTTAACTGCCAACAAGATGGCGGTTAATTTGCATATGTAGGCACAATGCAGGGAGGCGAAAGGGAAAGCAGGAAGAAGCCCCCTGCCACTGACAGTGATCGGAAACCCAGCGGGGAGCTAAGAGCTGGGGGGCAGGTGCCTTTTCTGCCCTGGCCAGTGATAGCAGGAAGTAGGGGTGGAGCCAGCGATGGGAGCTGGGCACGGTCGAAGCTGGCAGTCCCGGGAGCTAGGGGTCCCTTGCCTGGGCCTAAAGCGGAGCCCACGATCGAGGGGCCGCTGCCGCTGCGGGTCCCCGCTGCCCGGGCCGGACGCCTAGGCCAGAGGCGTCAGGCCTGGGCAAGGGGCCAATCCTGCGATTGGAGGGTGATGGGGGTCAACGCCTGAGGGCTCTCAGTATGTGAGAGGGGGCAGGCTGGGCTGAGGGACATTCCCCCCCACACACACCCAGTGCACGAATTTCGTGCACCGGGCCCCTAGTTATATTAAAACAAACTTTTCCCAATATAATGTAACTCCATGGGGAACTAAATATATTTATCTATCTTTCCAAGGAGAGATATCCCAATGTCTCATCAATATTTGCTATGGCTCTAAGTTATGACCTCCTAGGTCATTGTCATGCCTTTCCTTATTCTGCCATGATACTGATCATTCTGAAACCCTTGAAACATGTAAAGTTAACCAGAGCCAACAACCTCTATACACAACTGTGGGGCATAGAGATAGAAACAAAAACATGGGAATTAAGGTATATGAAAGCATATATCCACAACAAAAAGAGGAGTTATAGAAAAAGCTCCAGAAGTTATGGAAAACAATGAGGAATAGCTGTTACTTAGTCCTCCCCTTTTCTCCACATCAATTGCATCTACTTAGCACCTCATTTGATCAGATTTTTTTATCCAGTGTGGAAACCCAAACCTTGGTTATCTTCTCAATATGGGATTGTAATGGTCCAACATCTTTTGCCACTGGGCAGAGTAGTAAGATAATAACCTTAAAGGCTCATCTAGATTCCATTTACATGCCCCTCTGCATTGTACAAAGCAATTCTAATTATTTTATGTAGTCAAAATCAGTAACAGAAAACAACAATATAACAACTATTATGTTGTGCTGGTGTACTCATGAGTTTAGGGTGTCAGAAATGTCTAAGTAGCAGTCTCAGATTCTAACTTAAAGCATTATCTCATATCAGTGGAAGTCTCTCTTGATTACTAAAACCTCTAAACTTCAAAGAGCTCAACATAGAAAAAGCTGAATGAAAAAAGTGTGTAATTGGCTCATTTCCCTAAGAGTGAATATTCACAATTCTCTCCCTTGAATCCTAGAAACCTATATTCTGACTATGGAAAAATAACACCATATATTGTTTATGGTGTCTGAGTATATATTGCATTTTATAAGACCACTTCCCAATTTGAGAAGGGGTTCTTTCCTTGATGAGAGTCTTACTGAGTCTAATACCGATTATTTCATCATTTTTTTGTGTGGGTATGTGTCGTGAAATTGCCTAAAATCTACTCTCAGCATTTTTCAAGTATACAACTCCATATTATGAGCTATAGTTATTATGCTGTGCATCAAATCCTCAGAACTTATTCATTTTATAACTGAAAGATTGTTTCCTTTGACCTACATCTTCCCATTTCTCCTAAGTTTATTGCCACATCATCCACAATAGCCAAAATAATATGGAAACAACCTAAGTGTTCATGTGTCCATCAATGGATGAAATATTACATATATGATATATATTATTCAGCCATAAAAATAAGTAAATCTTGCCATTTGCAACAACATGGGTAAACTTGGAGGGAATTATGCTAAGTGAAATTAACTAGAAGGAGAAACACAAATACTGCATGTTATCTCTTACATGTGAGCTCTCTTCTCTATATCAAGCCAATACATTTTTGACACTTTGCCTTTACTTGGGATGGGCTATGTGATATTGCTTAGTGTGGACCACACTTACACATCAGACACTCTCTGTCTTGGGTTTAGGGTTACATTTGTACATTCCACTTTTGGCATCCTCAGAATACAATCCCACTAGTAAATTTTGCAATAATCTAAATCAGCCAAGTACAAGAATACATTGATGGATGTACACAAGATTTCTCCTACTCAATTTGGCTTTTAATTTTTTTAATATATATTTTATTGATTTTATACAGAGAGGAAGGGAGAGGGATAGAGAGTTAGAAATATCAATGAGAGAGAAACATTGATCAGCTGCCTCCTGCACGCCCCCTAGTGGGGATGTGCCCGCAACCAAGGTACATGCCCTTGACTGGAATTGAACTTAGGACCCTTCAGTCCGCAGGCTGACGCTCTATCCACTGAGCTAAACCGGTTAGGGCTCAATTTGGCTTTTAATTAGCCCCTTGGAGCATGTTGGGCTTTGGGTTTGTTACACATATGGACATGTGTAAGGTGCTGGGACATTAGCACTGGCTTCCTTCCAAATGGAAAATGACCACATAAGACAAGGGGATGCTTTTCAGGGAAATACTTTTCTTGGGCTTTGTGGTTTCAAAATGCTTTTCAAAATCTAGAAGTTCTACTCACCTTAAATCAGTGCTCTTATTTTCACCAAGAAATGGTAAAGTGGAATTCAATTGTAATTCAGCAACTAGTTGCTGTAATTGAGTTTAGCCTCAGCAATGTAAGACATGTCATGAGACTTAAGATATGTGGGCAAGCTCTATGCTTTAGTGAAGGATGGGGACTTGAAATTGTTCTTTTCTTTCTTTAAGTTGTTACCTTGTTGTTCCTAAATTCTTAGACTCTTTTTATAGCTTTTTTGAATCCATTATGTGGTTTCTCAAAGTCTTGGTTGTAGGGAATTTGATTCCAAGTTACTTATTTTTAACCACTGTGTATCCTGGGCTTCATGTTACCATCCTGGAATATTGATGACTTTGAATATCTTTTTGTGTCAGCTAGGACAGACAACGAATGTCTTAATCCTTACATGTTTCTGAGGTTTTCTTTTGTACAAATCATGCAGTAGTTTCATGAGTGCAAGCAACAGAACATAGCCATGCTAAGTTAATCTGAAAACTAACTTGTTGGAACATTATTTAGTAGCTTACAGAAACAAACAGAATGCCCATAACATTAACAGAAACTAAGGAAGACTAAGTGGTAAAAACAGAAGGGTTCTACTACAGAAACAACCTAAATAGGCTGCTACTGTTGGAACTTTTCCTCTTCTCCTTCTGGACACTCCAGCTACCACTGCTCAAAACTGCTTCACCACTCTGACTGCTGTGTGCTGGAGCTATTAATGGATTCTAACCCTGACTTCATATTAATATTACTTATTTAAGTTTCAGAGTTTTAGCTGGAAGCATCTAATTGTCTCTTCCAGGGCACATGCCTGGGGTGTGGAGATGTATAAGAAGGTGTGACTTCCTTTCACAAAGGTTCTCACAATGGAGATTCCTCCAAAATAGGAATGAGTTCATGTGCTGGGAAGTCCAAAATGACAAATTACACTACATGCACAAATACTGTTATAAATGTAAGAAAGATTAGTTACTTTCCTTCCAAATTAACCACCACAACTACTACAGTTTAGTAGTTAACCATTGAGTAGCAGTTAGAGAGGCAATTTATTGTGACTTTGATACAAGTATGTCTACCTAATAATGGTAATTATATGCTACCATGTCCTGAATCTCCTCTATGTTATGCCACCTATCTAACTTCTATAAATATTAACTGGACACTTTTTTAAACTTTTCTATTTGGTACAGAGAGGGCTGGTACCTTACAGTGCTAACATCTGAATTTTTATCTGGAGTAATCTTTCTTTTCTGATTGTGATTTAGGCTGGTTTATGAAGTACTGTGAGCTCTGAGCATGGACTCCAGTGGGGTAAATATAAGATTATTTTGTAGGTGCTGCTGATACCCACATTCTAGAACCCAAAATTGAAGGTCTGTACCTCAAAAATATGGTTTTAACTCGGCCTTCCATCATTCTTCCAAGATGTAGAACTGCACTCTAAATCTACTTGTGATGAGAGAGCGGGGATGATTTATTTAGTTGCAAGCCCATCAAGATTGGAGGGTCAGGGAGAAGCTTTGAAAGCAAATTCCTATAGTGGGAAAGAGTAGGTGCCATAAAAATTCAATTTTACCAAGGGCTAAATGAGTGTTATGTTTTTTTCCTTATTCTGAATTAAGTTTGTTCTGAAATAGAAATCCTTCTCTTTTTCCTTTTACTTCATTCTATTCTCAGCTCTTGTCTAGGGACCCTATTTAGGATTAAAATAAATGGACCGTTTCAGCATAAATGTAGCAGTGAAGGAAAGAGTGTGGAAAGTGCTTACTGCATAAAACACATCCCTTTCTGATTCATTACATCCCTTTTCTGCTGTGTATAAGTGGACACCTTTCACTAGCTCTCTACAGGGTAGCTGTGCACATGCATTTTGAAGGGAGGAGAAGTCCCTTCCCAAAATACATAGAACTAAACTGTGAATCAAATAGACTTTGTCAAAATCAATCGATTAACAAAAGGGCCCCTCAAAAATTGGTTTCCGCCAAGCTTGGAACTTTATTTTCCTGTTTAGTAAGTCCCAGGGACAGATATGTTTTCATGGAGGATAAGCATTCTTCATATCCAAGAGATGCTCTAAATAGAAAACAATTTATACAGGAAAAACTGATCATTGATTGTAATTAGCTTTCCAAAGGAGTAGCATTTTGAAAAAGTAAACTAGAAATTGAAGTATGAGATTAAACTGAGATAGTGAGGCAATTATTAATATATCTGTTGCCTGCATTTTTAAGCTTGTAATACTTTTGAGAAATATTTTGGTAGGTGCCATTAAAAATAAAGATCTCAGTAGATGCATTTATGAACTATTAACATTAAATTATTTTAGTGAGGAATTTTAAAGACACAGTAATAATGTTTAATCTGATTTTAAAGTAAGATGCAAGAATATACAAAGACAAAAGCATGGGGCCAAGATAATACCCTCATAAGTATGTATAGTATCCTATAGTTTTCAAATATAGTTGTCATATGCTGTATTCAGTGACAATTCCTGAAAATAGTGACTATTATAGCAGTCCAAATTTGTATTTATCCAAGCATGGAAAGGCAGAAAACTTAGAGTGGAAGTATTTAAACTCTCAGTTAGTCAGTAGGCAACATTTGGAAATATATCCATTTCAGTAAGCAGTCCTACCTAAGACTTGTTAGGGGCAAAAAAATCTTACAAATATGCAGGAATCATTAAAGGTTTTCAGTATTATGCTAGTACACGTGCACAATCTAGGCTTTGAGAACCTCGGACCTATGTTCACTTTGAAAAACAAAAAATAATAAACAAACAAAGCAAACTCATAGATACACACAACAGAATGGTGGTTACCAGAGGGGGAGAGGGGAAGGGGAAGATAAAGAGCATAAAGGGGATCAAATACATAGTGACTGCCTGGTGATGGAAGGAGATCAGGCTTGGGGTGGTGAGGATACAATAGAGTATACAGATGTCCTATTATAAAGTTATATACCTGAAATGTATATAATACTAGAGGCCTGATGCATGAAATTTGTGCATGGATGGGGTCCCTAAGCCTGGCCAGCATCAGGGTCGATCTGCAGGGAGACTGATGGGGCAATTGCTCCCCTCCCCGCCCCCCCCTCCACTGGCTCTCGCCTTGGCTAGCCTGGGGCCTGTGGGCTGGGGGCCGCTCCTGCATTGAGCGTCTGCCCCCTGGTGGCCAGTGTACATCATAGCGACCAGTCATTCCACCGGTCATTCTGCCATTCAGTTGATTTGCATATTAGGCTTTTATTATATAGGATTATTAATCAATGTTACCCTCCAAAATTAATAAAAAAATTACAAAATATAGAAAAAAATTATGAAAAAGATATCATGAATTTCCTTTAGAAAAAGAATTTACTCTGTTGCTGCCCCAACTTGGAGCAAATAATCCTTATTTATACAATTCCTAACATTTTTCATGGCTCCCCTTGCCATGCAAACTGTTTGTAATGGATTCCGTACTTGTTTTCAAATCACAGACCACACATGGAGAGCATAACTCAATCATACATGAAAATATCCCCACCATCATCTTCAGGAATTTTGAAAATTCATATGTTGATTAAACTTTCCTATCCTCACAAATAGAAATTGTAATTCCTTCATCAAATATATTCCTCTTTATTTATGTCTCCAAATTTATACATGCAGTATAGCTAAAATATTTAAATTCAATATTTGTTAATGTTAGCACTGTTTCTTTTTTTAATACATTTTTTTACTGATTTTGGAGAGGAAGGAAGGGAGAGGGAGAGAGAGATAGAAACGTCAATGATGAGAGAGTATCATTGATCGGCTGCCTCCTGCATGCCCCCTATTGGGGATCGAACCCTGCAAACTGAGCTTGTGCCCTGACCAGGAATCAGACCAGTGACGTCTTGATGCATGGGAGGATGCTCAACCAGCTGAGTCACACCAGCCAGGTCAGAAAACAAGTTAATCTTATATACAATCTAATCTTCTTGCAATGGACAGTGGGTTGAATTGATTGAATTGTGTGCCGCCCACCCCACCCACCCCCCCCCCGCCCGCAAAAAAAAAGATATGCTGAAATCCCAACGCCCTGGTATCTATAAATGCAATGTTATTTGGAATTAGGATTTGTTCATGCAGATGTAATCAAGTTAAGATGTAATTATTCTTGATTAGGAAGGGCCCTACTTGAATATGACTGTGTCTCTATAAGAAGAAAATCCCACATGAAGACAGATACACTCAATGACATTACTGTGCAATAACAGAGATATTGAAGTGAGGCAACTGAAAAACCAAGAAACACCCACTGCTGATGGCCACCACCAGATGCTAGAAAAAGGCAGGGAAGGGTTTTATCCAGAGTCTCAGTGGAAACATGGCTCTGCTGACATCTTGAGTTTGGATTTCTAGCCCCCAGAACTGAAAAAAATTATGTCCTGTTGTCTTACGCTGTCAAGTTAGTGACAGTTTATTACACCAGTCCTGGGAAACTGATACACCATGCAAGTCACAGTTAGTTCATAATAGGCTCTCAGTTAATACCTATTAAATGAATGCATGATGGGTAAATGAGTGAGTGAGTGACTATAATTACACAGTATAATTTTATTTGTATATTAAATTTATTTGCCCTCACAAATCAGAAATTATAATTCCTTCATCAAATCTATTCCTCTTTCTTCATGTCTCCAAATTTACAAATACAGAGTACCCAAAATATTTTAAAATCAATATTTATAATGTTATTATTGTGTTTTCTGTGTTTTTGTTGTTGTTGTTGACATAGAGTTAACCAAAAAGGTATATATATATATATATCTGAATGGGTTCACATATGAGGTGATGTTGGGCTACTTGTGGCTACTTGTATAAAAATAAAGCATGGCTAAGCACAAGCCAGACCTCTATTTGGTTGGCTATTTGGTAAATACTTTTTAAATTATCCACTCCCAATGAATGATTGTTCTTCAGGCACTTTCTCTATATTCAAATAAAACAAGTGGATTTTAACTTTAGCTAAGTCAAATATAATTATAAAATTAAATAATGATCAGACTATCACATAATGTTTTCAACGAAACAAAAATAGAGAAATATGAAATGCAGAGAAACAAATATGTACTGTTTTCCATTTGAGATATGAAAAAAAATCAGACACACATAAGGGGCATTAGAGTGGTGGATGCTTTGTTATTATTATCCTACATTTGTCTGTGAGGATATATAAATGTTTCATATATAAAACTCTAAGGAATTCTTTGAATACTTATTTCCATTTTATAGGTAGTGCAACTAAGGCATTTTCATTTCTAAATTAGGAACTAAAAGTGTCAAAACTAGGTCACACTTATCTTCAATTTTAACACCCATATGACAAAGAGAGACTTGTTTGACAAAGAGGATACTGCAGAATCATTGTATCTCCTTAAACAATTTTAATAACTGAATAAGCTTAAAAAAATTAGCACAAATAATGTCTGCTCTGTAAGGTAAGAAAATGAGATATAAAGACCAAAATAGACTTGAAAGTGCAAAGATATAAGAAACACACACACACACACACACACACACACATTAGGAAACAAATTTCTGGAAACCATAGCCTATATTTTATAACTGCTAAAATATACTGTGTCAGGGGTTTTTAACTTAATAAGTGCCATCTAGTAATAACTTGCATATAAATAATCATATTTTCTTACCCCTGTTTGTTCTCTTTGAGCAATAATTGACTTGATGATAGGTAAAATTCCTACACACTTGGAGGTATTTTGCGTCTATTTTTTTCATTATTGCAATAAACATAAGAAATATATTTTTTTATAAATAAACTCTGGAAATTTTCCAATAGGACAATAGAATTTATATGGCTCTGCATGATAGCCTTGGGAATAAGTTCCCCTAAAAGGTAATGTTATTTGGCTAGAGGTACAATGGATAAGTAAACTACTGGAACTGAAATATCTTGAGGAATAGAGACATTATTGATCTTTGGCTTGAGGTTATTTGATGGACGTTAGGAAAAACTCATTCTTATTAATGTGCAAATATTTACCATTACATTTTTACTTGGAATTTTATTTTCTGGGAATTTTATATGTACCTATTAAATAACAAATAGCTATTTTATGACTAATTTTAAAAAGGAGCACCTGTTATGTCTGATGAAATACACAAAATCATTGTAAGGAGCAGATGGTTATATCTGATCAGAGTGGTTCCCCTAAGGATGGGTCCCCAAGGATAGAACCCAGGGCCACGAAAGATTTTACCTTTACTTGTGTCTGCTACCAAAAATACCTTGCGTTTCTCCTCTGTAAAATGCCCTGATGTTGTCAACTTGTACTGATCTCCTTCTTCTCATTGACATTTAAAATTTGTAATTAAATTTATTGGGGTGACATTGGTTAATAAGATTACAGATGATCTCTCTATAAGTACATTAATAAAATTGTATCTATCATCTATCTATCATCTTTCCTATATAATAAAGAGCAAATATGCTAATTAAACCAGAGATTGGAACAACCTTCTGGAATGACCAGTGGGCAGGGGGTGGGGCCATGGGGCCGCGGGGCCGTGAGGCAGCCAGGGCTGTGAGGGCTGAGCCCCTTGCACAAATTCTGTGCATCAGGCCTCTAGTATTTATATATGTGACCATTTGTTCTGTTTGTTGCACCTGTACTTATCTCAGCATTGTAACCAAATGGTAAGCTCTCATGTGCTGTGGCTTATACTTCCCTTATGTCCCTCTCCATATGTAACACAGTTCTGGTCACTGAGAACACATTCAATACATTCCCATTCAATGACTGACTTATAACATAATTCATTTCTATGTCACCACATAGGGTTTTTCTAGAAAGCCAATGTGTTTTATTTATTTATTTATTTATTTTTATTTATTTATTTTTTCTGGTAGCTCCAAGCAACTTGTTCAAGCCATTAGTGGTGCACTGGCATGTGCAAAGAGACAGATCACTGTGACCACAGAACCCAAGGAATCTGAGAGCATAGTGGACTCCAATTGTTTTAAAATTTATCAGCTGCTTTGTAACTGTGTTCAACATGTGGCAAAACTAATACTATTTCTTTTAAGTGTGCTTGGCGGAAATAAAAATTTTGGGAAGACATCCCCTACTGTTTTCCATCTGCTGCCCTCTACGCGGAAGGCAAAAACAGCAGTTGTATTATTGAAGGATATGAGTGGCTTACCCATCTGCTTGCCGGTGTGCAAGCAGGGAGCACACAGTGCCCTTCAATGCACTGGAGCCCGATCTGCCTCGGTGCTCAGCTCAGAGCGGAGGGGGTTAAGAGCTTTGGTTTCCCCTCAGTAACCATTTAGAAGTACACAGTGCAAGTCAACCATCGTTTAATTTATTTTGCTTTGTTAGATGGTGGCATTAATTAATTTTGCTTTGTCGCCTCGCTTTCCTCTTGATAACATCATTCTTTTTAATAGCAATGGAACCTTGCAAATGTCAAGCAGCCTACCCCAATCACAACAGGCTGCAACATAAAAACACATTAGAGTTTGGAGTCACCACAAATAACTACTTTAGGAAAAAATGTAATAGCTGTAATTATGTTTGTGCCTGCCAGAGAGCTGCCCTCCTCCTCCTCTCTCTCTCTCGCTCTCGCTCTCTCTCGCTCCCAGTGTCCTTAATGGATTTTTGTTGGACAAAACATCAGCACCTTTTGTCAAACGCTCAGTGGCCTCTGCCTTGGACAGTCAGCTGTTTATATCTGCCGCCGAGACTCCTGCTACACTGTCACCTCCTGGGTGCTCGCTGACTTTCTGTATTGGGTCTGTTTGATTGACCTACTTCTTGAACCATTTTGTATTGTCTCCATAATTTCAAATGTATTTTCCCTTTATTATATTAAAGCCTGCTTGTATCCCCAAACAATATCAGGACTAACATGACATTTCTGCTCTGTCTAAAAGGCTCTTACAGGACCTTGTGTTCCTAGCAGGTTCTTATCCTTTAGTTTGTCATCGAGAAGGTAAACTGAAGGAATAATTGCTTCATATCTTAATCTTCAGAGATCTCAACCCATTGCCTAGCATCACACAATATGGTCTGGCTTTGCCTCCTAGGAGTCTCTGAAAGGTGACAAGGATATTAGTAAGCTCAGTGAGCTCCCCTGGGCCATCAATCCGATACTTTCTGAGTGATAGCTGCTGTGGACCTGGGTGGAATGGTGGTGAATGGAAATAGTATCTGTGATAACAAGGAACATGAAGGAAGCCTTGTTTACATGTTCAGGCATAAAATTAGCTGAGGATACAGGGGGAAAAGTTCTTGTGTGCACATGTGTGTGTGCGCGCGTGTGTGTGTGTGTGTGTTTGTGTGTGTGTATACAGTTGACCCACTCTGGGTTGGTGGTGATGACCCCTGCAAAGTAGAAAATCTGCATATAACTTTTCACTACACCTAAATTTAACTACTAATAGCCTACTATGGAACAGAAGCCTCACCATAACACACAGTTAATTAGCACATATTTTATGTTATATGTATTATATACTCTATTCTTACAATAAAGCAATTTATAAAACAGAAAATGTTAGTAAAAATCATAAGGAAGATAAAATATATTTACTGTATTTATTGAAAAAATGCTTATAAGTTGACTGGGAGAGTTAAACCCATGTTGTTAAAGGGTCAACTATGATGGCACAAATATAGATAGATTGGATTAAATAGATGATATAGATAGCTATAGATTATATAGATATAGATACAAATGTAGATATATATCTGTGCATGTGTGTGTAAATTTTATTATGGGCCAGGCTAGATGCTAGGAATATAGTGGTGGTAACCAAGACAAACTCATCCACTGCCCTAATGGATCTTCTAATCTAGTGGGAATGTCTTGATCAATTTTATAAAAGGGCTTGATGCATTTGGTACCTATGTTCCTCTGGCATTTGATAGATATGGCCAACAATAGGAGATATGCCTGGGGGTAGAAATGGCACAAGTAAGACTTATTGATAAGAAAGTTTCAGGCATGTTGAAGCAGTGAAGTAGAAAACTGATTGATGCAGAGGAGGTTTGTGTCCACGGGTATAGAGAGACACAGCTATGAAAACGAACTAATATATTTGGGGTCTATTTGAGGACCTTGACAATCATGTGAAGGGATTTCTGTGCTGTTCTACAGGTACTGGGAAGCAGGAAGTCAATTAAAGATTTTAAACAGTGGAATGAAATGAGCAACAGCAATTTCAGAAGAATAATCTGGAGTCAGATGAAGTACTTAGTGCAGAGGAAGCTGTTGGAGACAATAAAATGTGAAGCAGTTGTGTAATGAATAAAATGTATAGTATGCAGGGAGTCACTGTCAAAGATGAGGCTGTTTGGAGAATAAAGTCATAACAACCAGTCAATAATGAAGAGGCTATCTGGTATAATAGAAAGGATTGTAGTCTTCAGAATGAGACCAAATTGGAGTCAAATCCCTGCTCTACCTTTTACTTGCTCACCGAGGCTAGGGAAAGGACGTGCTTCATTGATACTCCTTGCCATACATACTTGTGTGTACTTAGGTAAGTGCCTGAAATAAATATCCTTGGGTAGATCTACTACTCAGCTCAGCTCCTGCCACACATTAAGCAGCAAACCACGGCTGGCTGTTATTGTCAAACTAGAGACTTGGTGCATGGATTTGTGTATTGGTGGGCTCCCTAGGCCTGGCCTGCAGGGATCAGGCTGAAACCAACAGTCTGACATTCCCTGAGGGGTCCCAGAGTGTGAGATGGCAAAGTTGCTGTCACTCAACAGCTCCTGCATTGAGTGTCTACTACCTGGCGGTCAGCCAGTCAACCTATTGGCCATTTGATTAGGCTTTTATATATATAGACTAGAGGCACTCGTAGGGGTCCCTCAGCCCAACCTGTGCCCTCTCACAGTCTGGGACCCCTCGGGGGATGTCAACCTGCTGGCTTAGGCCCGCTCCCCAGGGGATCGGGCCTAAGCTGGCAGTCAGACATCCCTCTGGCAGCTCAGGAGCCCTCGGGGGATGTCCACTTGCCACTGGGGAGCAGGCCTAAGCTACAGTCAGACATCCTTAGTGCTGCTGAGGAGGCAGGACAGGCTGCCGCCACCACCGCTGCACTGGCAACTGTCAGCCTGGCTTGTGGCTGAGCACAGCTCCCCCTGTGGGAGCACACTGACCACCAGGGGACATCTCCTGTATTGAGCGTCTGCCCCCTGGTAGTCAGTGTGTGTCATAGTGACCAGTCATTTCCAGTCATTCTGCTGTTAGGTTCAATTTGCATATTACCCTTTTATTATATAGGACTAGAGGCCCGGTGCACAAAAATTTGTGCACTCGGGGGTGTCCCTCAGCCCGGCCTGTGCCCTCTCACACTCTGGGACCCCTCGGGGAATGACCACCTGCTGGCTTAGGCCCACTCCCCAGGGGATTGGGCCTAAGTTGGCAGTCAGACATTCCTCTGGCAGCCCGGGAGCCCTCAGGGGATGTCCACTTGCCAGTGGGGAGCAGGCCTAGCTGCAGTCTGACATCCTTAGCGCTGCTGAGGAGGTGGGAAAGGCTCCCACCACCACCGCTGTACTGGCAAACGTAAGCCTGGCTTGTGGCTGAGCAGAATTCCCCCTGTGGGAGCACACTGACCACGAGGGGGCAGCTCCTGCATTGAGTGTCTGCCCTTGGTGGTCAGTGTGTGTCCAGTGATTCCCAGTCGCTCTGTTGTTGGGGTCAATTTGCATATTACCCTTTTATTATATAGGATAGAGGCCTGGTGCATGGGTGGGGGACTGGCTGGTTTGCCCTGAAGGCTGTCCCGGATGAGGGTGGGAGTCCCGCTTGGGTGTCTGGCCAGCCTGGGTGAGTGGCTGATGGCTGTTTGCAGGCTGGCCACAGCCCCTTCAGGGTGGGGGTCCCTGCTGGGGTGCCTGGTCAGCCTGGATGAGAGGCTGATGGCTGTTTGCAGGTTGGCCACAGCCCCTTCAAGGTAGGGGGTCCCCGCTGGGGTGCCTGGCCCACCTGGGTGAGGAACTGATGGCTATTTGCAGGCTGGCCACAGCCCCCAGCCACCCAAGCTCCCAGTGGAGGCTGGCTAGAAGCAGGTATCTGGGATTTATTTAGCTTCTATAATTGAAACTTTGTTACCTTTTGTGGAGGCCACAGCCGGCCAGAGCAGGTGGGAAGCTTGGCTTCCTCCATCGCCCGGCATCCAAGCCTCCTGCTTGCTCCAGCTCCGTGGCTGCCGGCCGCCATCTTGGTTGGATTAATTTGCATATAAGTGCTCTGCTTGGCTGGTGGGCATGGCTTGGGCATAGCGAAGGTACTGTCAATTACCATCTTTGTCTTTTATTAGTGTAGATAGAGGCCTGGTGCATGGGTGGAGCCTGGCTGGTTTGCCCTGAAGGGTGTCCCGGATCAGGGTGGGGCTCCCCACTGGGGTGTCTGGCCAGCCTGGGTGAGGGGGCTGATGGCCGTTTGGGGGCTGGCTACGCTCGTGGGCTAGAAGCAGGTATCTGGGATTTATTTATCTTCTATAATTGAAACTTTGTAGCCTTGAGCAGAGCCCAGGGCCGGCAGGGCAGGCAGGAAGCTTGGCTTCCTCCATCGCCAGGGGCAACCCAAGCCTCCTGCTCACTCCAGCTCTGTAGCCGCCACCATCTTTGTAAGGGAGTGACGGAGTGAGGGAGTGGCAGTTAATTTGCATATTACTCTTTTATTAGATAGGATAGGTCTTTACAATGTTTAAACACTCACTTACATATTTTCATTTCACCATTAAGACTGTCCTTTTATAGTTTTCCTGATTTTTGTAAAAAACACTGATGGGTTAACTAATTCTCACTCATGAGTTTCAGAGGAACTGTGGTAGGGGGAGAGAGATTAATCAGGGAAACATGTACATGCATATATGCATAGCCCATGGGCACAGGCAATAGTCGGGTGATGGCCTGGGAGGGTCCAGTGGGGGGTGGAGGAGTTCATCTGTAATACTTTCAACAATAAAGATAAAGTAAATACAAACAACAACAAAGTACTGATATCCAGATTTTAACGCAGATTTTCACAGTCTTCTGAGACCCAACACCATCTCCCTTTTTCAGAGAAGAAATAACCCAAGTATGGTTTTGTCATTCATTCAGAATATAAAGAGAAAAATAATGGATCAAGAAAAAAAAAACAATTAAAATCCTCGTGTCATAGATATCATTGATGTAGAAAAGAACTTCAAGCTAAAGGGAGTGCCGGTAACAAATAATTGATGGGTGTTAGCATCCAGGTAGGATCTAATCATTCTCTCTTCCCTGCCAGAACAAGCTGTGTGATGGACTGCTTTCATCCTCTCTGCACCAAACGAGAGAAAGCTGTACAACCTGAAGTGCCTTTTGAAGTCTTCACCTTGGCCCTGGCCTATACTTATAACTGTGTCTTCTAACTAACTCCTTGGAACATGATTGGTACTGGACCATTTCTTCCACCGCTGTCTTTATGTGTCTACCACTAAAATGTGTCTGTATGCTTCCCCATAGTCATCTCTTCTTCTCTGAGTACATGGAGCTCTAGGAGGTGATTAAGGGAGGTGGGAGGAGGGGGGACTCTAGAATCTGACTTCTGAAGTTCTTATCCTTGTTCCATATTGCCTGGCTGGGGGACTGTATTCAAAGGACTCAATCACTATGTGCCTCAGGTTCCTCATCTATAGAATGGATATATAAGTGATGCGATCTCAGAGTGTTGCTTTGAGGATTAAATGACACAATTCCTGAGAAGAATTTAGAAGTATTCCAGAGACAGTGTAGAAAATTAATGACTATTTGCTTCTGTTATCATCTTTGGCTTTATTTCAAAATCCAGGACAAAATCACTTCATTTGAAAGGCCGTACTTGACCACTCCAGCCCAACAAGTACCTCTACCTACGAATTCCTCAAATTTTCACGGAAGTTATTTAGCAGTTTCAACATGTCTCACATTGTTATCTAGTGAATGTATTCTGCATGTGTGTTCTTAATTAGACTGTAAGTTACTTGAGGGTGGAATACTTTCAAATAGTGTTCTCCAACTCTTAGTGAATGGAATATACTCCTTTCCAAGTGCTAGGCTCTCAATGACTATTTGCTGACTGAGGCATTAAAAGTGTTCTGATAGCCCGGCCGAGGTGGTTCAGTGGTTGAGCATCGACCTGTGAACGAGGAAGTCACAGTTTGATTCCTGGTGAGGGCACATGACCGGGTTGTGGGCTCAATCCCCAGTAGGGGGCATGCAGGAGGCAGCCAATCAATTATTCTCTCTCATCAAGAATTTTCTCATCGTTAATGTTTCTATTTCTTTCTCTCTCTCCTTTCCTCTCAGAAATCAATAAAGGTATATTAAAAATAAAAATAAAATGTGTTCTGATAGCTGATCCCAGAACATTAAACATTATTTTGTCAGGTGTAAACAAAAGTAATATATAACTAACATGGAGAATCTGAGGAAGGATATTCATCAGCCAATGAAGGGAGCATTTCCAACTTGGCCTATATTTGCATGAGCCTGACATTTAAATGGCTGCATCAGGTCACAGGAAGAACTTTCTGAGTGGGCGCAGACAGCGCTGCATTGTTTTGATCATTGCAGTGTCCTGAATAAATGTTTGATGTCATTTACTCTGTATCATCCTTGACTCACCTTTTAATTTCTTTTAAAAAAGAAATCTATTTTTAATGATCAATTGGAATTAAAGGAAATCACAGACATTTCAAATCAAATATCTTAATTAAATGTACATCTGAGAACCTTAATTTAACTATTACCTAAAGCTCCATGCTCTCAAGACATCTTAATTTACCCTGAGTATAATCGTACCTTATTCTTTCATTTCAGGCAGTCAATGGTTCAGGTAGCTTCTTATACTCCTTAATGAAGAGCAAGATTTCTATTATAAAACAATAGTATACATGCAAACAGCCTCTATTGATTTTCAAATAGAAACTGCTTATCCTAGGCAGGTTATTAAGACTCTTAAAAAAAAAAAATTTGAGGTACCCAAACCACGCATTCATAAACAAAACAGAACATTTTGAGTTATTATTTTAAATTCTAGGATAATTAATAGTGACTATAATTAATTGAGTAGCTAATGTAACCTTAAAACTTCAGTAATTTTTTTAAATGATATTTCCTCAGATCAAGAAAAAATATTTTACTGATGGCCAGAAATATGGATAATAAGAGGATATATCATAAGAAGACATTTACAAAATTCTGTATTTTCTGCAAAGTTAGTCTTATGTTAGCATGTTATTTTTTTAAAGCAAAGAAAAATACTTCCATACAATTTTTTTAATGTAGGAAGTTTGTTTCCTATTCGATAAAATAAGACTTCTACACTTCAAACTACTAAATAGATTTTTCTCTAATAAGTGTGCATTTCCTACTTTCTTTCCTCCATCCTTCCCCATCTCCCTCTTTCTTTTTCTTTCTTTCTTTCCATCTAGAGAATCATTAATTTTTTTAAATAATTCAGTAAATTATATCATTGCTACTACTTTGGCAATCAAAATTTTTACTTTACATTTTTATTGCAGGTACTTAGATAGAATAGAATAGGAAACCAAAGTAATGAATGATAATGCCCAAATATAATTCAAGAAGTTAGATCATTTGGAAGAATATATTGAAATCCAACCGTGCTACCTTCATTGGGCCATTAAGACATTTTTGGTGTCTTGATTTAAAATAACAGGAAACAAATAATAAGTGATGGATAAATCCTTAGGCATCGCCATTGCACTAACAAAAAACTCCCAAACTTAAAAATGTATATATATATTAGATGCATGAGTTCTCATGTAATAAATGCCATATCTGACATCATTGCACATATCTTTTATACCTGATGTAAAATGATAAAGCGCGCATATGATTTGAGAACTTGAAGATATAGGGTAGAAGCAGTAGAGAATAGCAGTGCTTAAATCAAAACAGAAACTATTTTCACCTATTTTAAATCTTATCTCTCTTTCTTCCAGTGTCATGCCATACAATTCATTTAGATAAACTAGTTTACTTGATTTATATGCAGCTGTTGTGTTTATGGGTGATGGGGAATTTTTTCCCAGTGTAACAATGAGCCTTAAAAAAGATTATATTCTATAGGCAAGCAAAGAATGATGTTTAAACATGGCTTTCTCAGCATTTATCTCTGAGTGATTGAATTTGAGTATCTCCTAGGAGTAAAATATTTGATTATGAAAGTTTTTGGTTGCACTTCAAATGCCACTGCATAAACATTCCCCCCAGCCTCTGTGAACAGCTAAATTGTAACACACACACACACACACACACACACACCTATGCATGGTGACATGAAGAAAATTACTAGTAGCCATAATATCTCATATTGGAAAAACCTGGAAATATGAACTGTGAACCGGGGGCATTATGTTATGGACCCCTCACTGACTGATCTGGGTAGTTTCTGCTGCCTGTCTTGAAGTCCCTAACGCAGTTTCAGTTTTTGCACCCGTGCATCCCTCTTTGCTACTTCCCCCTGGAAGAGTGCAGCCCAATGCAAACTAAAACAGAAAGCTAATACTTCTTGTAAATGACTGATGGATGGCATCTCTTAACACACCATAAAGGGGGCAGGGAATGTCCTGGGCTGGAGCTGCCTGACAGTGCCCGCACTAATGTGATCCCACAGCAGTGGCACAGACGGGGAAGGCAGCTCAATTTACCAAGTTCTCTTTAGTGCTCAGTTCAGTGATATTAGTTCACATTTCTCAAATAAAAATCATTACCTATCATTTAACACCCCCCATTGTGAATTCAGTTGTTATTTGTCTAGCACAGAGCATCACAGAAAATAACTGCCCTTTGTTGTGAATGATGAATATTTCTTATCTATAAAAGAAGATACTGATGTCTCCGGAAATTCTAAGACACTTTCAGTTAAGGAGAGTATGCCATACTAATTTGTAGAATGATGAGGTCATTGGTCTTGGGCTTTTGCTCACCATTTTTTTCTTTTTTAAAATCTCATTCTCTTCAATTTCTTTATTACTAAGAGGGAAGCAAACTCAAAAACCTGTTATCTATTATCCTTGCTCCAAATTTTGCTGGTTCTCAGTCCCTGGGGTTTAAAGTCAATATGTTTGGTAATGGCTTTTTACAAAGAAAAAGGGTAAGGGACAGAGATTGGATTTCAAGTGTTATGATAAATGCATATCTGAACTTTCAGCTAAGTTTGGCTTGAAGAACTCAGCCTCACTTGTGTAGGAAGCCCAATCTTCTGAGAAACTGAAACCTGACAGAACACTAAATAAAATACCATATATTTTTCTCTCTCTCTTTCATATTCTCTCATTCTCTCTCTCTCTCTCTCTCTCTCTCTCTCTCTCTCTCTCTCTCTCTCTCTCTCTCTCTCTCTCCCCACATCTACACACACACACACACACACACACACACACCCCACAAACACATATACCTACAGGTTCACCCCTAATTCAGGTAAAAACTCAGAGAGCTACATACTTATGTTGTAAACAGAAACTAGTCAATAATTGAGTTTGCAAAGTCAGAGTTAACACTGTTCACACTCCCCCCCACACACACACACGCAACCTTCAACTAACATACTAATTGGCTTCAAAGTAGCTCTATTGCTTGCATTTGTTGGCTTTTCAGAGTGAAAACATAAAGATGAGTGTCCTGTCTCAAAAAAATATATGCTGAAATGTGTTAGAACTCTAAATGCAATGTGTTTCAGAAACACATAATTCAAGAAAAAATTAATTTGTTTTATGGAAACCCTATGTCATATTGGTGGGTAAACTGACAGCACTTTTTAAAAAGATATGTTTTATAGAAGAATCAGTTTTACCAGTTCTTCTTATTTGTAAATAACGTAGCTCTTTGGCTTATTGTGGAAAACTCCAGAAATGCTACATTTTAAAATTGAAATATAGGTCTTTTCTTCAAAGAATTTTCCTCAGATAGTTTATACTTTTTTTTTTTCTGGAATATTATATGAAAAAAAAATGTGTGTGTGTGCATATATGTATGTGTCTGTGCATGTGTGTGTATATATGATTGTGTTCATCTGTGAGTTTTTCCTAATGGAAAGCTAAGTTTTCTGATAGCTGGAACCAGCCTGGGTCTCAGTATCTTCAGTGCCTGAATAAACCCTAAAAATTCAAGAGAGCAGTAGAAATTCCCATAATGGTTATGTTACATTTTTTTAATTCCAAATTCCAAAGACATAGGACTTTCCATATGTGTGTGTGTGTGTGTGTGTGTGTGTATATATATATATATATATATATATATATATATATATATATATCTCCTAATAGCCTATCTAATAAAAGAGAAACATGGTTATTGGCATACGACCTCCTGCTACCCTTCCCATTGGCTAATCAGGGCAATATGCAAATTAACTGCCAGCCAAGATGGCCGCCAGCAGCCAGGCAGCTTGAAACTAACATGAGGCTTGCTTGCTTCAGTGACGGAGGACTCCAACGTTCCCCTCCTGCCGCTGCAGGCCTCTGGGCTGCAACTCTAAGCAACTATGTAACAAATATAGAAGCTAAACAAAACCCCAGAAACCTGCTTTAGTCAGGGCTTCAGCCATCAGGATCGCAACATTGTAAGCAAAGGCCAGAAACCTGCTTTCAGCAGCGGAGGCCTAAGAGCTGGAGCCAAGCCTCAAAGCTAAAGCTGGCCCAGAATAAAAAAAAGAAAAGAAAAAAAGGAGCGGTTGGGAGCTTCAGTCACCCCCAGCCTGAAAACAACCCTCAGCCCCTCACCCAGACTGGCCAGGCACTCCAGTGGGGACCCCCACCCTGAAGGGTGTGTGACCAGCTGCAAACAGCCATTATCCCCTCACCCAGGCTGGCCAGGCACCCCAGTGGGGACCCCCACCCTGATCCAGGACACCCTTCAGGGCAAACCAGCGGGCCCCCACCCGTGCACCAGGCCTCTATCCTATATAGTAAAAGGGTAATATGCCTCCCAGCACCGGGATCAGCAGAGCAGCGAGGCCTCCCGGCACCGGGATCAGCATGACAGGGGGCAGAGCCCAAACTCCCTGATTGCCCTGCGGCTCTGTGTGTGACTGGGAGAGGGGCCACAACCTCCCTATTGGCCCTGCTCTGTTTGTGACAGGGGAAGGTGCCCAACCCCCTGATCAGCCCTGCTCTGTGCCTGATAGGGGAGAGCTCCCCAACCCCTTGATTGCCCTGCGGCTCTGTGTGTGACAGGGTGCGGCGCCCCAACCCGCTGATCGGCCCTGCTCTGTGTGTGACAGGGTAGAGCCATAACCTCCCCATCAGCCGTGCCCTGAGTGTGAGAGTGGCGGCGCCCCAACCCCCTGATTGGCCCTGCTCTGTGGGTGACAGGGGTGAGCTCCTCAACCCCCTGATTGGCCCTGCTCTGTGAGTAACAGGGGACAGTGCCCCAACCCCCTGATTGGTCCTGCTCTGTGCGTGACAGGGGGTGGTACCACAACCTCCCCATCGACCCTGCCTTGAGTGTGACAGGGGACGGTGGCCCAACCCCCCAATTGGCCCTACCCTGAGCATGACTGAGGGTGGCATCACAACCTCCCGATCACCCTGTTCTGTGCATGACAGGGGGCGACCCCCCAACTCCCCAATCGGCCCTGCTCTGAGCCCAACCAGGGGCTGCACCTAGGAATTGGGCCTGTCCTCTGCCACCCGGGAGCAGGCCTAAGCCAGAAGGTCGTTATCTCCCAAGGGGTCCCAGTCTCTGAGAGGGCACAGGCCGGGCTGAGGGACCCCCTCCCCCCCGAGTGCACAAATTTTTGTGCACTGGGCCTCTAGTCTATATTAATAAAAGGGTAATATGCTAATTAGACTGGAAGTCTTCTGGACGTCCTTCCAGACAAAGCCATGGTGGCGGGGGCCGAGGCAGAGGCGGTTAGGGGCAATCAGGCTGACAAGGGAGAGCAGTTAATGGGCAATCAGGTTGGCAGGGGAGGGCAGTTAGGGGCAACCAGGCCTGCAGGCAGAGGTGGTTAGGGGTGATCAGTCTGGCAGGAGAGAAGTTAGGGGCATCAGACTGGCAGGCAGAGTGGTTAGGGCCAATCAGGCAGGCAGGCAGGCGAGCGGTTAGGGGCCAGCGGTCCTTGATTATGAGAGGGATGTCTGACGGCCGGTGGGATCAGGCCTAAACTAGCAGCCAGTCATCCCTCGAGGGGTCCTGAATTGGAGAGGGTGCAGGCTGGGCTGAGGGACCCCCCCCCCGTGCACAAATTTCATGCACTCAGCCTCTAGTGTATATATATATATATATATATATACATATATATATATATATATATAAAAAGCCAGGGGCTGTCATGACCAAAACAACCAGACAGATGACTGAACAGCAAGCTGTGTAGGGCTACCAGGCCTGCAGGAAGGTTAGTGAGGGACAACCAAATGACTGAACAACAGGCTGTATGGGGCCACCAGCCCGGCAGGGGGGACAGTTGGGGGTGACCAGGCCTGCATGGGGGGCAGTTAGGAGCGATCAGGCCAGCAGGCAGAGGCGATTAGGGGTTATCAGGCTGGAGGGGGGGCAGTTAGGGGTGATCAGGCAGGCAGGCAGGTGAGCAGTTAGGAGCCAGTGGTCCTGGATTGTGAGAGGGATGTCCAACTGCCGGTTTAGGCCTGATTGGGCCTAAATCAGCAGTCGGATATCCCCTGAGGGGTCCCAGATTCGAGAGAATGCAGGCTGGGCTGAGGGGACCCCCCCCCACCCCATGCATGAATTTCTTGCATCGAGCCTCGTGTGTGTGTGTGTGTGTGTGTGTGTGTGAATATGAATATATATATATATCTCACATGATTGGCTGGCCTAGCTTTTAGGTGCATGATCTTTAGCAACCTGGTTGCTGCTTCCAGTCCTTTGGGAGGCCGGGAGCATTCCACAGCAGTGGAGATTACTGTGGCTGTGAACTGGCAAGCAAGTGAAGAGAGGGTAAGAGATGACTTTTTCTGTCCAAGTGGTAATAGTTTTCTTGCTCCAACAGACTAGGCATGCCATGCTAAGACAGAGGTTCTTTCCCCCAAATAAGACACTTGATGCGGCTCCAACTGTAAACTGCAATGTGCTTCTCTTACAGGTACCCAGCATACAAGCCCCGAAAGTATGCATCATTTGTTCATCAGACCACCCCATAGATCTGATTGTTTCTGTTTCACTGGGAACATGTGCAGACTGTCTAGGCACAGCTGATGTGTGCCCCGACTAAGTAGTTCTGATCAGAGGGAAAAATCATCTTAAACTTCTAGGCTTACTTGAACAGGAAAAGCAAAACACCTTTTCAGCCAGACATTTGCCAGATGTCTCTGCTCCAATCTGAAGGCAAACTAGAGCAGAGCTCTGACTCTTAAGGCCCTTGAGCTCCTACTGTAGATTTGTTATTAATTAAAAATTCAGCAAGGGAAATCTCAGGTTCTTTAAAATAATGCTTTATCTATTTCCCCATATGAGGATGAACTCTTATAAATTCTATTTTATGATACTCATATTGATGGTTTGGGAGAACAAATTAATTGTTGGGGGAACAAAGCTGGTGAGTGAACACAGAAAAAGTGTCTTACCCAAAGAACAATTAAATGAGATAGGTCATATGATCAGGGTTGAATATACTCCTGATGATTCTCCAGGTTCCCTTCTTTCTGTGTGAGGGACTCAGAAAGCATAACCTTCCCAAGGATTATTATTTAAGTCTACAAGTATATTGAAAAGCTAAGGTATGGAAATCAAAATTTGAATGATTATTAGGGAATTAAGAGTTCCTTCAGATAGCCCTTATCACAATTGAAATGGAAGTACTTGAAATTCTGGTAGTTTCTAATTCTCTCTCTCTCTCTCTCTCTCTTCCTCCCCTCCCCCCTTCTGTAATGCCATATTTTATAGAATACTGCTAATCTTTTCTAGGATAAGATATTATGTTACCTAATCTCTAATCAACAAATTTTAGGAATTCTAGGAGAAATAAATAAATGTAATCTTCATTCACTTCATATTGACTCTCTAATCAGACTATTTGGAATTGTTACCCATAGGACAGTGGTTGAGAATATGGACTCTAGAGCAAGTGAGCCATGGTAGTCTGGGAGTTGTGTTGCTCAGACCTCTCTCCCACAGGCTTACTTTGAGGAATGCAGTTAGCTGACAGCCTCCAGCCTCAATGTTTGGGGCATCTGCAGCACATTCAAGCTCAGGCCATGCTTTTGCTGGGCAGCTCTCAGCCAATGACTAAACATGGTGGCAAATTAGCACCCGCCATTTCCAGTCAATTCAGAACCTCTCCACGAGTCTTCTTTGGAGCCTACAGTGGTCTGACTGAGAACTTCTCCAAATTATATCATAGTCAGAGACCCTGCCTACCCAGTCCTTTTTAATATCTATTTTCCTTTCACAGTATCAGAAGGGCACTGCTGTCTGAAGACTCTCCATGCCTACTCTTGTTTCCTCTTTTTACCTATCACTCCCCAGTAAATCTCCGTTTCCTGAAGGACTCAGACTGACACCCATGGCTTACATCTCTCTCGCATGTCCTATTTTTGTGAACATGATTTATTTAATTTCCCTCTTCTTTCAGTATCATTGTTTAAATTATTATAGTAATAATGCAGGTATACAAATCAAATAATCAGTAAAAAATTCTTGTCCATTTTAAGAGAACCTCCTTAATTTATTCCTCTAAAAAAGAATAGCAGGAGATTAAATTCCAAGTTATTACATTTTAGCCTTTGGTTTTATACTAGTGGCCTGGTGCACAGATCCGTGCACATTGAAAGGAAATTAATTAGAAGAAATATTTTAATATTGCTATTCATCCTTTTTCTATAATAGAAGTGTCAACCAAATTCATGATCAACAATGACAGATAGAAACACACATATGCAATTGGCGCCAGTGAGAGCTTTATATGTATTGCACATGCACGACTCAACTTAGCCTTTTATATATATAGAATAAACTTGCTTAATCAGACCAGCTTTCTGATTTAGATAAACTTTTTCCAGCCCAGTGAAGCACCTCAACTTCTCTTTCAAGTAATTGTCAGCAACACAGCAGTAAATATCAACACAAAGTAGATTATTATTGTAGATGACCCAGGGAGAACAAAGAGTAAATACTTAACTGCAGCAGTGTTTGACTATATTCTGCATTGTGAGAAAACCTGAAATGATTTTAAAGGGTCACCATTTCTTATTTCTTTTCAGTCAGGTTAAGTTTCTAAACTTTCTAAATCTCCATTTTTCTGCTAATGAAAAGAAAATGGGATTCTACTGAGTCTCCTGTCTATCTACTCCAGGACTTCTGTGAGGATCAAATGAGATGAGGCATGGGAAAACACTTCACAGACATTTAATTAAAGTGTAAAATGTTTGCACCTGGCTGTAAAGCAAGTCGTGTTCCTGAGCTGAAGAAACTCCAAGGAGGCTAGTTGCTAGGGAGAGCAAGTCAGGTGTTGCTACATGATGTCATTACCCGGCGCCCCCAGGGACTGTTTCTTGGCTGGGCTGTGGACCGCATTTTGTGCCAGGGGGTCTTGGTAGTGTTGGCTGTGATTTGCTGGGCTGTCTCTCTGCGGAGGTGGCAGGGCCTGTGTCCCACTTGGGGGAAGCCGAGTGTTCATGTGTGGGCCCCAGGTCTGCGGTGCCTTTTCTTTGTAAATGGCAAGTGCATGTCACAGCAGCTCCTGGATTGAGCATCTGGCCCCTGGTGGTCAGTGTGCATAATAGCAACCAGTCGGAGGGTTGGATGGACACTTAGCATATTAGCCTTTATATATATATATATATATATATATATATATATATATATATATATATATATATATATATAGAGAGAGAGAGAGAGAGAGAGAGAGAGAGAGAGAGAGAGAGAGATTGCATTTGATTATTTGGCTACAGAATTCTGACTTGAGTGCTAATCTATGCACTTTTCCATCCAAGAGGTAAATATAATTCTAACCAATTGTATTTCTCTCACAATTCTGCAAAATTATATTTAGTCATTTTATGATATGTATATACACTGAATTTCTGTTTACTTTTATACATATACTAGAGGCCTGGTGCGTGAATTCATGCACCAGTGGAGTTTCTTGCCCTGGCCTGAGAGATCAGTCCAAAACCAGCTCTCCGACATCCCCTGAGGGGTCCTGGATTGCGAGAGGGCACAGACCAGGCCAAGGAACCCCACCAGTGCATGATCGGGGCCGGGGAGGGACACTGGAGGTTGGCCAGCCAGGGAGGGACTACAGAAGGGCTCCAGGCCGTGTCTGGCCTGTCTTGCTCAGTCCTGATCAGCCAGACCCCAGCAGCAAGCTAACCTACCAGTTGGCGTGTCTGCCCCCTGGTGGTCAGTGCACATCATAGTGAGCGGCCTTAGCATATCATTAGCATATTACTCTTTGATTGGTTGAACCACCAACCGGACAACTGGATATTTAACATATTAGGCTTTTATTATATAGGATGTTTTTAATTTATAAGAATTTCTGTCTTATTTTCCTTCTGATTATTAGTACTTTATTACTATAAGCTTTCTGTGCTTAAGAGATATAATGGCTTATCTTAATCTGTAATAGTGAGTTAGATGAGGTAATAGATATATCTGGGATGAAATGCTTTCTATTATTATTAATTGGATTTATGTTTTCCTATCCCTTTGGTTAAAATTCTTCCTTATTTAATCTTTAGAATGCATAATCTTCCAAGGTCTATTTAATATTGAATATTGAACTCTTTCCTGGAGTGCACTAGAAGTACTCATTTAACTTGGATTTTGTTTTCTGCTTAAGTTTATACTTCTCTCTCCAACCCCTGTAACTCCTGTGCATATAAATTATCTTACATTTTAATAACCCAAGATAATGCTTTCTTAAAACTTCACCCACTCAGTGTGCATTTTTCCATGAATGATTAATGATAATAATTTATACAAATCTTCTGCTGAAAATCACATTAACTAACAACATTGCCAGTACAACATATTTCATTACAGTTGAGAGCTATACTTGGAATAAATGTAGCTATTTTAACCAACTGAAAATATTTCAAGTTGTATCTTCGAAGAAATGTAATGGGTAAGAGAAAGTATTTTAATAGATGTGCATACTGACCATATTCTCCCTGTTCACACAGGCAGTATCAAGTAGTCACTAGAGATAACAGGTTGGTTCAGATCTCAATTCAACCACATGCTTTTGGGCAAACTACTCAAGTTTTCAGGCCTGATTCTTGATAGCATTGGTATAAGGATTAACAAATATAATGCGTATGAAGTATTTTCTCTGCTACCCAGCACAATGTAAGCATTTAAATATATTGGTTCTTATGATAAATGAATACATTGACAATCTTTTCAATAAAAATGATTGAATCTTTTCTCCCAAAAGTAATTGCATCTTTTAAAATTTTCTCATTACCCCATTGCATTGCATTTTTAACCCTAGAATAGTTTTCACTACACTCAGCCTATATATGTAAAAGTTATTTTTCTGCTTCTCCAACTATACTTTTAAAACCAGGCAGCTAGAGATTGTCACCTGTATCTCCGGTTGACTAGCAGGAACTTCATATATTGTTCTCCATCAATGAACAGATGATGATGGCACAGTAGGAGGGAGATACAATTTGATCCCTAGAGTCTCTAAGGAAAAAAAAAAATGTTTTTAAGTTACAAACTCATTCAAACATTTATATCAGATGGCGATCCCCTTCATGGGATAATGTACATCATCACTAGGGAAATGGATCAATCCTATTGGTGCTTTCTTAGAGGGAGCAGATATATGGTGACCACTAATAGTTCCCTTCCAACCTTATGGAAAGACTCAGAACTGCCACAAAAAGTTCAAGTTGATGAAATATATCCAGTGGAATCTTGGGCTAGACTCACTAAGTGACAGAGAGTCAGGCTTAGGTCTGGTACTTACATAAATGAAAGGCCTACAGACAACTGAATTATTATAGATCTGCAACTTCCTTTGGGTGGTTTGGTCCATATCTACTTTCATAAGAATCAGTTAGCACTAGTCCTGGTCTTTAATATCTTTCAGATCCAATCCCTCTCATATGCCCATGTTACTGCCATTCTGATGCTCATTAACACTTCCATCAAAGAAGGGAAATAGAAAATAAAAAGGAGTGCAACCTAATTCTAACCATTTTAGCATGTTTTAATGGGTTTGGCAGAAGAGAAAGGTAAAACTCTGGGCTAAATTTTTAAAGTTTTACATGTGTTTAAAGGCTCTCACAATGAGAGAAAATCAGAATTAACCTTTACTATTTTATTCTACTCTTAAAGCTTTAGTGTTTGTTATTCTAAACTCACTCTAATGCCTCTCTTGTTTACTAATTTCACTAACAGCTAGATTTCCTTGAGATTTAGAGACAGCCATATCTCAACTCCAATTCCCACTTCCTGCATCCAGTGTAGAATTGGCAGAGTAGGCTGCTGCTCTTGGTGTGTGGAGCCTAAGGATCTCTCTGTGGGAGACTGGGAGGGTGTGAAGCTACAGTACTGGGACCTGAACTCAGCTTGGATGGCAAGGGAAGGAGCCTATTAGTGTATCACAAAGCTCCTTCCTTCCTTCTTGGCAGGAATTGTTGCTTGGAGCCAGCAGGTGTTTAATGCTGTTAAATTTATGAGTAGTGAAAGCTGTTGGGTTTCTTAACATCTGGGTAACATAAATTATCAGAATTTTTTTTTCGGTCCTGCATAGTTGGAAAGTGATTTTGAAATCCATAGAAAGCCATTAAGTAACCTTTACTGGAATGTGTTTATTTCTGAACATTTACCTCCATGTCTTCAGGCTGTCCCTCGATGAGCTGACAGACTCTGGCCGAGCAGGAAGTGACAGGGTCAGGAAAAGCTAAGCCATAGCAGTTTCCTTTTGAGATCTCTGGTAAGACACAGAGCACTTTTGATATATGTATTCATAGTGTTTGTTTGTATGTTTTCTTGTTCAGAATTATCAATAAGCTAAGTGAAGATCCAAAGTATAAGTTTGTAAAATACTTCTAACAGTTATTTTTTTATTTTAAGCTGAGTGTAATATTGAGAGTTGCTTCTTTGTCACCCTTTCTTCCTGTTTCTCTATGCCTTCATCAAAATAAATAATGAGTTTATGACCTGTCAAGAGAATTTAAAAAGTAAACTAAAATAGCAAAAGAGGAATTGGCCTTTTCTTTAAAGGAATAGGTTAACCACATAATATTTTTCATCCATGTTGCTGTCACTGACCAGGATGCTAAATGCAAATAGGCATTTTTTAAACTTTTAGCCACTGTTGAGTTTGAGTGGTACTCTACATAGAAAGCTCACACTAGTGTTTCCATATTGTGAAGGGGACCTTTTAGAGCTAAGACTGTATTGAGAGGTTATTTTCACACCCACATTTTACTTTCTAATAGAAATTGTGGTATTATTTTGTAATATAGGCATAGAATATTGCTGGTTTTCATGCTTCACCTATCAATTGCATACTTATAATTACATCCAATGGTTTAAAAAACATAACACAAAATATAGTAATATAGTTTCACCGGGTGTAGTGGAAAGAATATTGGGCTTGTGAGAAGAAATGCTGGGTACAGACCCTGTCTCTGCTGTTTTCTCACTCCTGACTGTGGGCAAATCATGTCAAAAGCCAGAGTCCTTTTTCTTCAGTAGAGTAGGATTTGCAATGAGCACTGCAGATGGAAGTGCAGAATCCATGGCATCCTTGCCTACTGGTAATAGTTTAGAAACTTCACGTAAGGTAAGGGAGGATCTGATTGCCCAAAGAGTTATCCTATCCCCTTTTTTCTGTAACAAGTATGTGAACTAATCATTGTCAAAGAGATGCAGTAAAACATTTCTGGAGATTTTGGAGATAGTCATTTTAGTTCTTCTTCAGAACTTAGGCTCTCACTTATACATCAGTCTAGAAGCATGCTGTCCCAGTTGCCACTCTAGGCACCTTGTGACCTGTGAAGGAAGACAACCAGAAGACAAAGCAGAAATTTCCTAAAGATTAGACCTGGTTGGATCATAGAGAAAAGAAGCTCCAGCCTTGGCCATATCTCTCCTGAATCCTACACAGATCATAGGTCCCCTCAATCCTAATCTCTGAACTTGCAGTTATGTGAGCCAATGAAATTATGCATTGTGTAAATGACAGTTCTAGGTGGGTTCATATTACTTGGAGCCAAAAGCATCACAATGGATACAGGAAGAATTTTATCTACCCATCAGAATTATTTTCAGGGCTAAAGGAGGAACCCATGTGGGAAATCCTTGCAGATTTTAAGTCCACCATTAATAACAGTTCCTCTCTTTGCCTTGTAGCTCTACCATCTCTTCCCAAAAGAAATTGGAAACAAGAAATTGAAACACCGAAGGAAATAAATTGAAAGATAGACTAGCTTCTGTTTTTATATGGATAGGTATATTAAAATGTGTTACTGAGCTGTAAAATAGATTAATATTTTAGACTATTATTTATATTGTAATAGACTATATAGTATATATAAACTTAGAACATTCATCTACATTATATATGTATATCAACATTGTATGTTCACTAGAGGCCAGTTGCATGAAGATTTGAACAATAAGCCTTTCTTCCCCTGGCTGCCGGCACTGGTTTTCCTCCAGCACCTGGGACCCCAGCCGTCCCTCTGGCCACCTTTCGTCTTCACTTATGCCGGTGCCTTTGCTGCAGCCAGAGCCTTCAGTCTTTGCTCCAGCCAGAGTGCCGCTCCTGTAGCTTTCTCCACCCCTTACCCCCTCCCCATAGCAGGCGTCCCACCCCGCCTGGCCACTCTGCGTCTGCATGTGTGTTGCCCATCTTTGTAGGGTTAATTTGCATACTCACTCATGATTGGCTGGTGGGTGTCATGAAAGTATGGTCAATTTGCATCTTTCTCTTTTATTAGTGTGTGTGTGTGTGTGTGTGTGTGTGTGTGTGTGTGTGTGTGTTAAGGCATTACAAAGCACAAACAAAAACAATACAATAGATACAACTGGGCTATTATCTGTAACATTTGTGGATTCCAAGAAAGAATGCAGTGTTTCCAATGTGTTTAAGTAATAACTTACCCTACTTTGAAACTTCAGGGTTTTTTTTTTCCATATTGGCTATTTAGGGAAATGTGCTCTTAAAAAAAATTTTTTTAAACACAACACTTGCTCATCTCTGTGTGGATGTTTGCTCAGAACTGTATTCATTTTGAGGATATTTTAGTATGTTTTCATAAGAGGAAAACAAAACCCAAAGCTTTCAGATAGGATCAATAATAATGCTTCACAACCAAAGACAGTTTTCTTGGGGTTTTTGCTCCTTCTATAAAAGAAGAACAATAACGCACAACGGACCCCAAAGGGAAATATATTGTTAATGGAAAAAATTGCCTTCATTCACTCTTTCTATTTAAGGGAACTCTTGCTGCCCGGTTATAATGAAAACATAAAGGTCTAATACAAAACTGATTAGGGGGAAGGACGCAGGGGAAAGGAACCCAGAAAATGCAGCATCTAATCCAGATGTTAGCTTAGTGAGTTTTGTCAAAGACAGCGGCAGACTTCATCTTCACCCTCTCTGAGGTCCCCACTTCTTGATCAAATGAAAAAAAACCTTATTTTTCAGGTTCTAAGATCTTTACATAATTTCGTTAAAGTGTATCTACTAATAAAAATCTCGAGGATGAAACAAGTCCTTCATGATGTTTGACTTAATTGACCTAAAGTTCTAGAAAAAGATAGCATTGATCAGACCATCAAACCTAAGACGGAAGGTAGGGAAGGGTGGGGGGGAGGAGGAGAGATCAACCAAAGGACTTGTATGCATGCATATAAGCATAACCAATGGACACAGACACCGGGGAGTCGGGGTGTGAGGGCACAAGCGGGGTTGGGGTGCAATGGGGGGATAAGGACACATATGTAATACCTCAATCCAGTGGTTGGCAAACTCATTAGACAACAGAGCCAAATAGCAACAGTACAACGATTGAAATTTCTTTGGAGAGCCAAATTTTTTAAACTTAAACTATATAAGTAGGTACATTGTTATTAACTTAATTAGGGTACTCCTAAGGCTTAGGAAGAGCCACACTCAAGGGGCCAAAGAGCTGCATGTGGCTCGCGAGCCGCAGTTTGTCAACCACGGCCTTAATCAATAAAGAAAAACAATTAAAAATAAATTTAAAAATAAAGTTCTAGAAAAAGATGGAAACAACACCTAAAAACAATTTTGTCCATATGAGGAAATCACTGAAAATCCTGTCTTCATATTGTCAATGATTAAAGTAATTGTTTTCTTTACTGATAAAATTAAGTTAGGGATAAATCTTTAGAGTTTTTTTTTGTTTGTTTGTTGTTTGTTTTTAAGATTCATGTGTGACTTAGGAAATGATGGTTTACTGATCAATTTACAATGGGGGGGGAGGATAGGGTTACTAAAAATAAGAAACAAATTAATCTCAGAGAAATCCAAGTACAATAATAAAATAAAATAATGACAAATAAAAGAACACACATCTCAGAGGAAGAAGTGAATAATATTTTTGAAAAATCTGTCTTGGCCTTTTCATAATCTTTGGGGCTGCTCACAGAATTAAAATAAATTCCTTTCAACTGCTTTGCATAGTCTGTAATTCCGTGCCTCTCTGGAAGGTTATAAGCATGATGAGGATGCTTGTGCTTCTTCACCTGCCTAGTAGGAGAGGGTGCTCTCAGAGCTATTGTTTATCCTCTGTTATTGCTGGCTGGTACTCTTCCTCATGCCTGGCAGTGTGTACATGTACATTTGTCACATAACTTATGAGATGGTTTTGTTAAAGTACTTGATATGAAGTAATTTTCATGAATATATTAATGTGGATTTATTAAATATAAAGCTTGTTTGGGTTATAATATAGTAATGCATATACTCTGGTTTTAGAAAGTTTGTCTTAGTTTCTATACCCCCTGAAATAGACTGAGCCAGGGCTTCGAGTGCAAGTGGTTGATTTGAGAAATGCAGGAAACATCAGCAGGGCACAGGGAACACATGCAGTAAAGGCTGCAGTGGAACACTGGGGGATATTTGGTGGAGAAATCTGGAAATCAGTGTAAAACACATGACTGAGAGTTATCTCACATGAAGGGTGTGGAGTTGTACACCCACTCTGCCAGTGCTCTGCAGATGGCTGTGTCAGGGGTACTAACTGGCCGGCACGCCCACCCTGCTGCACATGGGCAGAGAGGCATCGAGTAGTCAGTGATAGAGTAGTGATGAAAACAAGATCATCTAGAAATATCAAAGGCCTTTAATTTTTGAAATCATATTGCATTATCCAAATAAATAAGTAAATTATTGAAAATTTACAAGAACTGCTAATATGAAAATAGCATCACCAGTGATGATATTGAGTTAACATTTATTTATTGCCTATATAATATATAGACGAAAGGATAGGGGATTTTTTTTCTTTATACTTTTCTATATTTCTATATTTTGAAAACTACAAAGCATATTGTTTTGGTATAAAAGGCATATTGAATATAATGCAAATATATTGTTTTGTCTATTGTTATTTGTATTAGTACATTAACATTTTATAGCAAATACCTTTAATATTGGTTCAATTTAGAACATGAAAAAAAATAGAATTTTCTAACTTTCTTGCTTTACAAAAAACAAGTAAACCCCACAGGTATAAATTAATCAAATAAGTGAATAAACAGAAGCCTCTTAAGGAATAAAATATTTCTCTCTGTGAGGTAATTTCTATTTGATTCATTTAGATATTTTTTATATATTTTGCTTTTAAAATTCTATAACAATCACATCTACCATAAATTTGCTTTTGATTTGCATTTTTGGATTTCGTTTGCACTGAAAACAAAGAAAATAAAATAGTCTAATATTAAAAAATACACCCAAGCCAGCTTTAGGGAAAGGTAATTTTAATCTGCTATTATCATATTTCAGTGGTCTATGATACACTAAATTTCAAAAGAAAGACCATTAGAGAAATATTTAAGCTGTCTAGATTGGTGAGACCATATATTCTGTAATATCTTTCAGTAAGTTAACATTTCATTATATGTGGGAGTCATAAATAAACAAGGCATTATTTAACATATTCAGAAAGTTCTTTTTACTATCAACCTATTGCCAATTTATAGACAACTATGAAAACTAATGAGGACAAAATTTATGCCCGCTTAAATTTCCTAAAACTGAAATGAAAATCTTATACAATTCAAAAATTAATGCCAGTTTACAGTACTACCACAATCTGTGTTTTATTAGCTTTAACACGTAGGAGAATAACCTCTAAAGCTAACAAATTTTTCACTTATTTTAATTTATTTATTTTCTAAATCATTTCTACTAAAGCAAATAAATAAAACATGCTCATTTTACATTTACAAAGCAATTGATTAAGAATTACTTATTGTTTTCCACATCAGATAATAATGAATGTATTTTTTTTTCAGGAACTATTAAGGGTTTCTCGTAGTAATTTTAAAAGAAATGAAGATAGTACTAATAAGATGGCAGTTATTAATAGCCTAAAATAAGAGTTTAAAAATTATATTGGCTCCTTCAGAATGTTTTAGATTAGATGATATAGTGTTAATACCCTCTTATAAAGTAGCTAATTAAAATGTTATATATTAATTTGCATTTCTATAAATATATCATTAATTTTTTGAGATTGTATTGTCAATTATCAGAAAATGACAGTTGAACTAGTCAACTATCCTTAAGGGAACTGACTTTTATGATGTCAAGTATGAAGTTAAAACATTTAAAAGTATTGCTTTAAATTTTATTTTAAAAGGTAAAGTCTTGATTTGATGAAGACCTGGAAAATAGGTTTTGTACATATATATTTATTACATTTACATGCATTTCTGAAATAATTTTTAAAATGAAGTCTACCTTTTCATTACCTTTTGAGTAAGATTACTAGTTGTTATGCTGATATCTGTTCTCTCATTTTCCTTTGTAAGAAAAATCCAGACTTTTTCCAGGTAATTGATCATGATCACCCAGGAGAAGAATATTTCTTAGCCTATGTAGAAGCCAGCTGTGCTCATATCATTACATTTTGTATAAAGACATGTAAGAGAATATATGATGTGCAACTTTAGACAGTATCTTTAAAAGATGGAAGACACACCCTGACCAGTTTGGCTCAGTGGATAGAGCGTCGGCCTGCGGACTCAAGGGCCCTAGGTTTGATTCCCGTCAAGGGCATGTACCTTGGTTGTGGGCACCTCCCCAGTAGGAGGTGTGCAGGAGGCAGCTGATCGATGTTTCTAACTCTCTATCCCTCTCCCTTCCTCTCTGTAAAAAAATAAATAAATCAATAAAATATATATATATTTTTAAAGATAGAAGACACACCCTTAAACTTTCCTTTTTATCCCTGAGGCCATGGCTAAGGATGTGAAGCTCTGGAGCCAAGTAAACACCTTGAAACATGAAGTGGGAGCTTCATGCTATGGACAGCAAAAACACAAGGTAATAGGGGATGGATTTTTGCAGGTTTTAGAGCCACGACCTGAGCCTATGCTGTCCAGTGGCAGACTTATTTTCCATGAGAGAGAAACAGACTTCTTTCTTGTTGAAGCTATTGGTTTTATTTGTTCGATTTTTGGTTGATGTAACCAAATCTAACCCTAGGTGACCCACAGCTTAATCGTTATTCTGTCACTCCTTATCAGAAATTTTAAATTAAAAAAAGATGTTGACAGAGAGCAACCATAATAGATTTCTCATGTCAATATTTGGAGACCTTAGAAAAATCAACATTCACAAGGTAAATAGTATTTTCCTGGCATGAGATAGCATTCTTTAAAAAGGTTGCTGGCCAGAGATCGTTTCCATAATTCATCTATGTGAACATCGTGTCTTTTAATCTTTGCTTTAATTTTCACTCTATTACGCTAGGACTTTTTTCTCTTTTGCAAAATTCCTTGGCCACATAATACCAAAAGTGAAAATGAAAATTTTTCCTAGTGAGGTGACCATCAGCATCAGAAGCATTTGGACTTGTAAATGCTCCATCAAACACATTTTGAAAGTGGAAGACTTTTAAAATTCAACAAATGCAGGCTGTTTTTGAATTTAAAATGGTTATACAGTCAAAGGTGTATTTATAATTACCAGTAAAGTAAAAAGCATGGCCTTTATTGTCACAAAATATTTATCACTGAACTTCAGTCCTTCATCTCCTAAATATTAAGAATTTTCTCATAAACCCTGTCTTTCAACTTTTTGGAGAAGAATCTCTTTGTCCAACAGAAATGTTCTCTTCGAAGAACTGAATAATCCAGGTATCATTGCTGTCCTCTACTATTTTATTGTCAAAGTCAAAAGCTAGCGAATTCCTGATGGCAAAGTTGTATCTGCCAGTAGATAATGTCTTATTTCAGTGTAAGGCTGAATTAAATTGCATTGCCAAGGCCATCCTCAGCTTTAAACACCAGATTGTTGTCACTGGCCAGTGTTTCCTCCTCCTGCCTCAGAGCCTCCCGGTTTGGACAGATGCAGTAGTCTTCTAACAGCCAGCACCATGTGGTGGGAGAGCTGCCCTGGCCCCAGTGCGTCTGGCAGTATTTAGGTGATAGCTGGAGCAAAAGCTTTTCTTCTCTTTAGTACCCAGTGCCTTATTATTAGCACTCTGACCTCCTTCTTGAGGGCTTTTCCACGGAGTGTAGACAAAGGCCATCCTAGCATCTGCTTGTCTCCACCGTCTCTCCATCTGTAGTGTTCCTTCTGCCCGATCATGACAAGCTGGTGCTCCTCAAGGTGCTATCCAAGCTGTGCTAGCATGTGAGTCACTCTCTGTGGGCGAGGCCATGCGACCCGCACAAAACAGTTCCAGACCACAGAGAAGTGAGTGCGATTTGGCCCATTGCCCATCATTTCCTTCTTCTCATCGCCAGCAGCTAGGCCCCCAGTTCTACTCTAGAGCTTTAACATTCCGTGCATTTCCTTGAGAAACACTCTTTTTTACCTCTTCTCTAAACAGTCACCCTTACAATTTGAAACTGTTAAGGGTTCCTAGAGATCACCTGATCCAGAGGCCGGTGAACTGTGCTCTGAGGAACCTTGGCAGGTGTGGGTCTAGCATAGGGAGAGGGCAAAGGCGAGCTCCCGGCCTCTAACCCTACTTCCTCCACAGTGCCTTGTCTCTAACGCTTACATTCTTGTCTCTCATAAGATTTTAGTCTAACAAAATGTTCCTTGGTGAACAAAACAGTTTGCAAAGCATTAACTTAGCCCATATCATTGTCATAATGGGAACTTCATGAAGGGGCATTTTTTCCAAGCTCATCTAGCACAGTGGTGGCAGAACTAAGGCTAGAATTGTGTTATTCCACCACTTGTGTATGAGTGATCTAGTTTTTCGGCATGTCTACCAGCATTAGTGTAATCACAATTTGTTATTTGAATCATTCAGTAGGTATGTACTGGTGATTATATTACAACTTGTCTTTTTATTCTCATAGCAGGGTGTTTTGTAGAGCAAAAGTTTATAAATTTGACAAAGTACAATTTATCAACTTTTTCTTTTATGGGCTATACTTTTAGTATGAAGTAAAAATTCTTTGTCTGGTCCTGGGTACAGAAGAGTTCCTCCTACTTTTTTCTCCTAAAAGTTTTACATACTAAAGTTTTATATTTAAGTTTATACTACTTTTGAGTTAAATTTTTTATAGTATATAAGTTGTAGACTTAGGTTCTCTGCCTTCCTCTGTCTCTCCCTCACTTCTTCTTTCCCTTCGTTTCATCCTTCCTTCCTTCCCTTCCTCTCTACCTCCCTCCCTCCATCCTTTCTTCTTACATTTCTTCCTTCCTTCCTTCCTTCCTTCCTTCCTTCCTTCCTTCCTTCCTTCCTTCCTTCCTTCCTTCCTCCCTTCCTTCCTTCCTCCCTTCCTTCCTCCCTTCCTTCCTTCCGTCTCTTCTTTCCTTTTCTATAGATCAATTTAGGGAGAACTGACAAATTTGCTATGTTGAAAGTTTCAATCCATAAGCATAGAATATCTCTATGTATTTAAATCTTCTTTAGTTTCTTTCATCACCATTTTGCAATTTTCAGTATATAGGTTCTGTAGATAAATTTTAAAATATTTATACCTAAGTATTTTATTTTCTTCAAAACAGTAAATAGTATTGTATTTTTAAATGTTGACTTCCACTTGGTCATTGTTAATACACAAAAGTGCAATTTTTTTTTTTTGAGTGTGGATCTTATATCCAATTAACTTACTGGATTTACTTATTGGTTCTAAGAACTTTTTGTCGATTTCTTAAAATGTTTTACATAGAAGATCATGTTTTCTACAAATGGAGATGGCTTTGTTTTTTTGTGTGTGTTTTTTTTTACCAATTTGATTTCATTTTATTTCTTTTTTTTGCCTTTTATACTGTCTAGAACTTCTATTGAATAAGATTTGTGGGAGCAGGTCTTCTTATCTGTCCCAGATCTTAGAAGGAAAGCTTTAAGTCTTACAAAATTTACAATGTTAACTGTAGATTCTTTTGTAGATACTCTTATGAGCTGACAAGCCCCCCTCTATTCCTAGCTTGCTGAAAGTTTTTATTATGAATGAGTGTTCAAATTAGTTCAATGTACCACCCATAATCATATTATAACTTTAGCCTTTGATTGTTTCTTAAATGTTGAACCAGACTTGCATATTTGGACTCAATCTCATGTGGTAGCAGTATATTATTTGTGATGGATTGAATTTTATTATTTTGGGAGGTTTTTTGCATTTCAGTTTATGAGAAATATTTATCTATAGTTTTCTCTTTTTTTCTTCCTTTATTTATTTACTAGAGGCCCGGTGCATGAAATTCATACACAAGTGTGGGGGGGGTTCCCTCAGCCCAGCCTGCACCCTCTCCAATCCAGGACCCCTTGGGGGATGTTCGAGTGCCAGGGATCGGGCCTACACTGGCAGTCAGACATCCCTCTCACAATCCGGGACCGCTGGCCCCTAACTGCTCACCTGATTGCCTGCCTGCCTGATATCCCCTAACTGCACCCCCTGCCAACCTCTGTCTGCTGGCCTGGTTGCCCCCAACTACCCCCCTGCCATCCTGGTCGCCCCCAACTGCCCCCCTCTGCCAGCCTGGTCACCCCTCACTGCCCACCCCCCCACTGGCATGATAGTCTCATGAAGCCTGCTGTTTAGTCGTTTGGTCATCCCTCACTCACCCCCCTGCTGGCCTTGTTGCCCCATGCAGCCTGCTGTTCAGTTGTTACTGTGAGGTCACCCTGACCAATTTGCATATTACCCTTTTATTAGTATAGATTTTTTTGTGTGCTGTCTCTGTTTGGTTTTGATATCACGTAATATTAGCCTCATAATATGAGTTAGAAAGCATTCTCTCTTCTTTTATTTTATGTAAATGATTGTTTAAAATTGGTATTAATTACTCCTTTAATTGTTTAGCACAATGTCTAGTGAAAGCATAAGAACCTGTAAATTTATTCTTTAAAAGAGATTTTTATAAATTAAAAAATTCAGCTTCCTTAGTAGTTTTAAGATTATTCTGGTCATCTTTTTCATCTTGAATGAGTTTCAATAGCATGTGGTTTACAAAAAATTTGTCCTTTCTTCAAAGCCATTCTATTTATTAGTACAAATTTGTTTGTAGTATTCCCTTATTATCTTTTTAATGACTGTAGGATTTGTTATAATATAGCCTGTTCTATCTCTGACATTGGGTATTCCTCTTCTCTCTTTCTATCAATTTATTGATAAATGAAGGTTTATCAATTTATTTTTATCAATTGCTAGAAGTTTATTGACTTGTTAAAGAATAATCTTTTTGTTTTATTAAATTCTGGTTGTTGTTTTTTTCTAATTTTATTTTATTTTTTTTGCTCTTAGCTTTATCATGTCCTTCCTTCTGCTTGCAATGCTCTTCTTTTTCTTGTCTCTTAAGGTAAGAACTTGGGTTATTGAGTCAATATCTTTATTTTTAAAATGAAAGCATTTAATGTTATAAACTTTCCTCTTAGCACTATAGCCACACCTCACAGATTTCAGTGTTCGGGGTGGACAAATGCAGGTTTACAGATTTACAGTTTTCAGCATGTGAAACACAGTTTATTTTTATATTATTTTTATTAGTTATAGTATTATTTTCCATATGAATAACTGTAAACCTACATTTGCTAATCCCTGTATTTTAATTTTCCTGTAGTTATACATGCATTTTTAATTTTTTTCTGAGACTTCCATTTTGACCCATGCATTATTTCATAGTGTGCTATTTAATTTTAGTGTGCTAGAAGATCTTTCTGTTGTCTTTCTGGTTTTGATTCTAATATGATTCTATGACTAGTGATATGATCTGCATGACTTTAATTTCTTTGAATTTGTTAAGGTTTATTTTATGACCCAGGATATGGTCTATCTTGGTGACTGTTCCATGGATAATTAAAAAGAGTATATATTCTGATTTTGTCAGATCTTGTGTTCTATAAATGTCAATCAGATTTTATGGATTGATAATGTGGTTAAGCTATTTTATATCTATAATTTCTGTCTAGTAGCTCTAACAATTGCTGAAAGTGGATAATGAAGTCTCCAATTATAACTTTGGGTTTATCTATTCTTCTTTCAGCTCTATCAATTTTGCATCATGTACTTTGGAGATCTGTTGTTTGATGCATACACATTTATGATCGCCGTATCTATTTGGTGGATTGATACTTTTATTAATATGTAAAATTTTAATTTCTCCTTGTTAATTATCTTTCCTCAGAAACCTACTTTCTCTGATATTAATATAGCCACTCCTGACATTTCTTAAAATTATGTTTGCACAATATGTATTTTTCCATCCTTTGCTTTCATTCTATTTATATTAGGTTTGAAGTGAGTTTCTTTTACACAGTCAGATAATGGTTTTTAGATTTTTCCTTTTTAATGCACTCTGTCAATATCTGTCTTTTAATTAGTGCATTTATATATATATATATATTTTAAAAATAATTATTGATTTGATAGAGTATAAGTATTCCACTGTGGCATTTGTTTTGTTTCTTATCTGTGCTCCCTGCTTCCCATTGCTCCATTTCTTTTGTCTTGCCTTCCTGTATGTTACTTGAATATAGTTTTAAAATTCTATTTTTTTTCTTTTTAGTGGTTTTGAGTATAGCTTTCTTAGTATAATTGCTTTCTCTAGGTGTCACAATATACATGTGTAACTTACCACAACTTACTAGTTTGATCACTTCAAGCAAAGTATAGAAAACCTACTTTCCTTGATGTTCCTTTCCCTGTCACTTTTAAAATACAACCAGGTTATTCCTGTAGATCCACTGAGCACCACATCAGATGGTATTATAATTTTTGTTTCAATCATAAAAATGCTTTAAGAAATTCATGGGGTGAAGAGTGGTGTAGAGTACTCTATTATGTTTACCCCTATTTTTACCCATTCTGTTGTTCTTTTATTTCTAAAGGCTTTAGCTTTATTATGTTATCATTTAATTCTCTCAATTTATTTCATACTGCTGCCATCAGTTCATTTTATCCTATTTCCTTAATATCCACCAAAAGAACACACTAATTTTGTAATTTCAACCTCTGACCTTTGCTCATAGTTTCATTCATAATCACAAGGCCCCTTGCATCCATTCTGCAAGCAAGCACTTTCCTTCCATAAGTTTATAGTCTGGTTGACAGTTTTTATGATCTCAGGAGTTTTAATTTTATTTATTTAACAAGTTAGGAAACATTTATCCAAATAATAGCTATGGTATTTTAGCAATCTAAAACAAATGGGAAATTTTCGAAAGATAAACCAAGTATCAGCTGAAATCCCAGCTATAAAAGTACCACATGCATGTTAATTATTATTAGGGCAACGTGAGAAGATTCAACTACCTTTGCTTTTTTATTCCATTTTTGAGTGATCAGAGTCATAGGAACCATTACAGACTATTATGCCAAATATTAAAAATAATCTTTCAAACCCCTGCAGCCATTGTCAGCTTTTCCTTATAGTATCAGAGGGGTTTCTATATTAAATAATAGCAAATGATTTCAGATAAAATGCTTCTGCAATAGTTAATCATAAAAAATACTGTTTTTTTACTACATGATGCATTGGTCTTTTAGAAAAAGAAAATTCTTGACTAATATGTCATTATGAAACTTTTATCTGCTTACTATTGACTACAAATATTACTAATATCCCAAACCTTTTTGTTTTAATTTTAAGAAACTCAATTTCCAATAATAATGTCTTGTAACATTCATATATCAACCACTCTAACCTTTACATCAAGCTGTATTATATTTTATTATATTAACTTATCTGTGCCACAGTATTTGTTAGCTGAGTGGAACCTAATTGGTAAATAATTTTAGCTTCATTTTTACAGATTTGCTTTTTGAAGTGTCCAAGGAAAAGAATACCCTGACTTGTCAATATTTTTTAGTTTATATTTGTATTCAAGTTTTGTTTTGCCCAATAAGTGTGGAAAGACGACTTTATTGTGATCTTCACTGTGTTCTAGCCATCAGTAACTTGTGATTTAAAAGAAATATGATTAGACAAATTGTAAGCAGAGAAAATGACTATACCAGCTTTTTAAAATAAACCAGAAGTTAGTTATTTAAGTTAATCTGAGTGCTGAGCTGAGAGACATATATGTTCTCTAACATGGAGATCATTGGACATGTAACTATTCCAAGTTCGTTCATTGCTTAAGTTAATCAATTAGTAGATATTTTTGAGTGCCATTTGGAATCAGGTAAAATGAAAAGAACTATGCATATTTTGGTGAATAAAACACAACCCTTACTTTCATGGAGTTCGACAATTATTGTAAAACAACAATAACAAACAAAAAATGCACAAATAAATGTATAACTGTCAATTTTAGTAAGTACAAAGATGGAAACCAGCAAATAGAGTGATAACATATTTGACTGGTATCAGGGAGTAGAGAAAGGGAGGTTATGTTTAAATGGGATTTTCTAGAATCTTACATTTCAGCAGTAAACTGAAGGATGAGAATGAGCTAGGTACAGTGGCCAGAAGAAATCTTTGGAATCTAAAGTCCTCTTGCTTACCTACAACTTTAGCCTAGTGATTTTTTTACCCATGAACTTGGATGAGTTAGGGTGTAAAATAATCTCTATCCGTGTTACACATTGCAGGATGGTTGTTAAGATGGTAAAGGAATTGCTGTTCTCCAAGACCCATTTCTACCTAGGCTAAGTTTAGTTTGTTGAATGACTTAGTGGTCAACATGTCTTCCATAAAACAAATTTGAAGCCTAATCTTAAATAGTCTCATAAAGCAGCCCTCCATTCTGTGCTCAAGATCCACATATTTCCATGAAATTCAGGATGGGGACCTAGTATACCTAGCAGGGATAGAGTAAGCCACCATGCAGCCTGTTTCCTGATCGACGCTGCAGCGCCTCCATTTGAGTGAACCTGAAAAGGAGCAGCCTGGGGTCATTCCCTGTGCTGAGAAAGTACTTGGATCACCCACTACAGTTTTCAAGGGTATTTTTGTTATTCTTTTCTCCCCATCTTCTCCTTTCTTAAATGTTGCTGTAGTAGGAAAAAAAGAAATCATGGGAGAACAAAAAACAATATAGAGAAAATTCGTCTGTCGGTTAGATTTTAAATCACAACTTTTTAAGTCAGTTTTAATTCATGGGAAAAAGCATGATTTTTATTTTATTTTATTCCAATAAATGCCTAATACAGTGCTCTGTAAAATACAACTAGTGCTCTTCAAATGACATTACTTTATGATCTTCACAAATAATGTCATGCGTATGAACTTTACTTTTCCATCTTTCAAATCTCTAAAGTCTTTTAGGATCCAACTAGTAGCTACTGTTTGTTGTACACTTATTATATGCCAGTTACTGTATGCAACATTATCTCAACTACACTAATAAAAGACAAACATGAAAATTGACCATACCTTTGCTATGCCCTAAGCCATGCCCACCAGCCAATCAGAGCGAGTGTATGCAAATTAACCCAACCAAGATGGTGGTTGGCAGCTATGGAAATGGAGCAAGTAGGAGGCTTGGTGGTCCCAATGATGGAGGAGGCCAAGTTTCCCACCTGCCGCAGCGGCTTCCCTCCCACCTGCCCTGGCCCACTCTGAGCTCCTCTCAAAGCTACAAAGTTTCAATTATAGAAGGTAAATAAATCCCAGAATAAAAAAAGAAAAAAAGGAGAGGATGGGAGCTTCCATCGCGGGGCTTGGCCAGCCTGAAAATGGCCCTCAGCCCCTCACCCAGACTGGCCAGGCACCCCAGTGGACACCCCCCCACCCTAAAGGGGGTGTGACCAGCCTGAAAACAGCCATCAGCCCCTCACCCAGGCTGGCCAAGCACCCCAGTGGAGACCTCCACCCTGAAGGGGGTGTGACCAGCTGCAAACAACCATCAGCCCCTCACCCAGGCTGGACAGGCACCCCAGCGGGACCTCCACCCTGATCTGGGACACCCTTCAGGGCAAACCAGCTGGCCCCCACCATGCACCAGGCCTCTATCCTATATAATAAAAGGGTAATATGCAAATTGACCCTAACAGCAGAAGGACTGGGAATGACTGGTCGCTATGACACACACTGACCCCCAGGGGGCAGACGCTCAATGCAGGAGCTGCCCCCTGTTGGTCAGTGTACTCCCACAGGGGGAGCTCTGCTCAGCCACAAGTCAAGCTGACAGCTGCCAGCACAGCGGTGGTGGTGGGAGCCTCTCCCTCCTCCTCAGCAGCACTAAGGATGTCCAACTGCAGCTTAGGCCTGCTCCCCGCTGGCAAATGAGCATCCCCCGAGGGCTGCCGGGCTGCCAGAGGGATGTCTGACTGCCAGCTTGGGCCTGATTCCCCAGGGAGCTGGCCTAATCCAGCAGGTGGACATCCTCTGAGGGGTCCCAGACTGCAAGAGGGCATAGGCCAGGCTGAGGGACCCCCTGAGTGCACAAATTTTTGTGCACCAGGCCTCTAGTTTAACAATAACCCTACACTAAACGTGGTATTATTCTCATTCTACATCAAGAAAACAGGCTCATAAGCAACTTATTGGCAGAACTGAATTCAACCCAAAACTGCTTTCTTAACCACCTCCACATGACATGTTCTGTGGGCTGAATCTATAGCACAGCTAGGGAAGTAGATTTTATTTTTAGAACAGATTTAGATTTCCAGAAATCTGAGTAGATAGTACAGACAGTTCCCCTGTACTCTTTCCCCTATTATGATTATTAACATTTTATATTCATGTCAGACTCTGACAGGAGGGAGATTTTCAGATACAAGTTACTAATTTTCTTTCATCTCTGACACTTCTATTATAGAGAAAGGGCAAATAGCAATATTAAAATATTTCCTCAAATTAATTTCCTTTTAATGTGCACAAATTTCATATATATCTATCACAATTGAATCTAAGAATGAAAGTAACCAATTAATTTGTTACAATTAATGAAACAATATTGGTATTTTAATATTAAATTTTTGTGCACTTGGGAGGGAGGGGGGGGTCCCTCAGCCCGGCCTGTGCCCTCTCGAAGACTGGGACCCCTCGGGAGATAACGACCTTCTGGCTTAGGCCTGCTCCCCGGTGGCAGAGGGCAGGCCCAATCCCTAGGTGCAGAACCTGGTCGGGTTCAGAGCAGGGCCAATTGGGGAGTTGGGGCGCCAGCCCCTGTCATGCACAGAGTAGGGCGGATTGGGAGGTTGTGATGCCACCCTCAGTCATGCTCAGTGTAGGGCCGATTGGGGGGTTGGGGTGCCGCCCCATGTCACACTCAAGGCAGGGTCGATGGGGAGGTTGCGGCACCACCCACTGTCACGCACAGAGCAGGGAAAATCAGGGGGTTGGGGTGCCACACCCTGTCACACACAGAGCTGCAGGGCAATCAGGGGGTTGGGGAGCTCCCCCCATTATGCACAGAGCAGGGCTGATCAGGGGGTTGGGGTGCCTTCCCCTGTCACGAACAGAGCAGGGCGGATAGGGCGGTTGTGGCCCCGCCCCCTGTCACACACAGAGCTGCAGGGTGATCAGGGGGTTTGGGTGCTGCCCCCTGTCATGCTGATCCCGGTGCCGGGAGACCTCGCGGCTCCGCTGATCCCAGTGCTGGGGGGCATATCACCCTTTTTCTATATAGGATAGAGGCCTTATGCATGGGTGGGGGCTGGCTGGTTTGCCCTGAAGGGTGTCCTGGATCAGGGTGGGAGTCCCCACTGGGGTGCCTGGCCAGCCTGGGTGAGGGGATGATGGCTGTTTGCAGCTGGTCACACACCCTTCAGGGTGGGGGTAACCACTGGGGTGCCTGGACTGTCTGGGTGAGGGGCTGAGGGCTGTTTTCAAGCTGGCGGGTGAATGAAGCTCCCAACTGCTCCTTTTTTTCTTTTTATTTTTTTTATTCTGGGCCAGCTTTAGCTCTGAGTCTTGGCTCCAGCTCTTAGGCCTTGGCTGCTGAAAGCAGGTATCTGGTTTGTTTGGGTTCTATAATCGAAACACTGTTTCAACTCCAGCTCTGAGATCCCGGCTGGCTGAAATCAGGTTTCTGGGGTTTTGTTTAGCTTCTATATTTGTAACAACGTTTCAAACTGCAAGCTCAGAGGCCGGCAGCAGCAGGCGGGGAACGTTGGAGTCCTCTGTCACTGAAGCAAGCAAGCCTCATGTTCACTTCAAGTTGCCTGGCTGCCGGCCGCCATCTTGGCTGGCAATTAATTTGCATATTGCCCTGATTAGCCAATGGGAAGGGTAGTGGAGGCACGGCTAATTACCATGTTTCTCTTTTATTAGATAGTTTATCAACCACCTGAAAACTTGCTTTCAAATGTGAGAACCTATTTTTTCTCATATATTCTTACATATTGTTATTATGCTTCCCCATTTTTCATCTAAATAAACTGAGGCTTAACATGGCTGTGTTAATTTTCCAAAGTTCCATATTTGGAAAGCATAATTGTTAAGTCCTCTGATTTCAAAAGCCCCGTATATATTTATCATAAGAACTTCTATGGCTCATCATTTCTGGTGATGTATAAGATAACTTCTGTCACTGAATAGTTCTGATCTCACTTTATGAAACTGACTTTTCATGTATACAACAAAAATGTGACAACAAAATTTTAGGTAAATAACAAAATTAAATTCAGAAGGCTACTTGGCTAGTTTCTTTCATTTGGTATTGATGTTCCCAGGGCTAAAATTTGGTTTTGCAATTCTAGAGAGTCAGTTAAGTTATAACTGATTACATTTTTAAGCCTAAATTTTAGCTTTGCTTATTGGAATCTTTATCATGGACTATAGAGTACTACACCCAAAGCATGGTTGTTATCAACTTGTAAAGATAAATTATTTTGGTTATTTCACTTTAGGTCAGTCATCAAGCCTGTTTTCTGCTGGATAACTTGTGAAATCATTGCATATAAAGACAGAAAGGGCAAAGAATAGTTGGGCTGCAAATCTCAAGTCCTGTCTGCCAGCTACCCTCCTCAACACAGGAGTAATTTGGAATGGAATTTCTGCTATGTCCCTCCATTTTATTCTTATTTATACTTCTATTTAAGTAAATTTGAAAGTATGGTGAGGATTACAATGTTTGTGAGCACAGAATCTACAGCCACACTGCCTGGGTTCAAATTATGGCTTTATGTTTTTAATCCCTCCAAGTCTATGTCATCTCATGTGCAAGAGAGGGGTAATAATACCTCCCTCAAAGAGTAAAAACATTAGCACTTAACAAGGAGATCTTTGCACTTGGAAATAATCCAATAATGGCTGTAATATTATCTTGATCTTATTATTATTCAAAGTGAGATATGACTACATATGCCAGATTGTTTTTCAATAGGTTTTTTTTTCTTTGTATCTTTTTTCTTCACTTCATTTCTCCAATACTTCCCTCCTTCTTTCCCTCCTTATTTTTCTGGTTCTTTCACAAATATTTTTTGAGTGAGTCCATGATGAGGCAAGGTCACACATATACCTCTACAACTTCTAACCTAGCAGTCCAGCTGTTAACTCTGCTACTCTTATGTTTTGTCAGACATCAGAGTATTTCAGGGGAAATATAAATGTTTTTCTATTTACCATATGCTGAAGCATGAGGCTCACCTAAATAGAATTGATAGGAACTATTCCCAATTGTTATGCCACAGCAACATCAATCTATTAAAAAGGCAACTATATTGGGATTAGGGGAGTCCCAAGATAAAACATGATCTTTACCTCAGCACCTGTTTTCTAATTAGGATTGCTTAGTGGCAATTTTCAGCCAATAATTTAGTTAAATTTCATTCCTAAAGTATAAATATCCTCTGAAGGCACATGGGTGAAGCTAAATCGATAACAGCATTATTGTAAATTACTTCATAATTATGTATTGATAAACAGAATAAGGTTATGTGATATCCATTTTCCATATCACTTCATACCACAGACAACTTAGTAGAAAATTGCATTCTTATGTTGTTTTCAAAACAGCTTTGTTTGATATAAAATGCATTTCATCATTTTAAAGCAATCTAATTTTAGCATAACACTCTTTGCCTTGCTTAGATTTCCACACCATGTTAGCTCAGGATATCTGAATCATATTTTGCTCTTTAAATGTTCTTAGGGAATTTTATATAAAAAAAATTAATGGCATATGGGAAAAAATCTTGCATGTTGTTCTATGTTTTTGGCCTAACTAGAGAGTACTGGAAGACTGTAGGATGTCAAAGTATTTCAAACCAGTCTGCCTACCATCTCTCCTATAACCCTGACAAACCATCAACTTAGAATGTTCTCTTTATCCACTGGTTTCTCTTCTGTACATTGTCTCTTCCTCCCCTGTGCTATTTATTTATCATGTACTGATTTATGCTGCCCGTGTGCCCTAGAATGTTCACAGTGGTCTGCTTTAAAGCTTTTTGTCCTATTTTCTATAAAAGTGACCCAATTTTTGGTTGAGAAAAAATGGCCCCTGTACACATACCTATTAATTAATGTATCACTTGTTTCTTAACTCAGATATGTCCTTGGCATAAGCCTGTTCTTTGCTGACTTTGTTCCTCTCTGGGGAGATACACTGGGAGGATGTGTGTATAGTGAAAAGAGGGTTTGCCTTGTTTTAAGTGCAGGCACACTTGCCCCGGAATCTATTTTCAGCACTTACTAGATTTTTTTTTTCCTAACCAAGTCATTTAATCTCTTCCTATATGAAATAAAGCTAATACTTCTTCCTCTCACTAAAATAATGTTTACATGAAATTACGCATTCATGACTAGTCTCGGTCCTTAACACTTAATGGGTGTTCATTATGTGGACACTGAGAAAGAAAATACCTACCATAAAGGGATCCTGTTGGCTAACTGGGAAAAAAACAAAAAACAACACAACACAAATACACAACAAATCAAAACAGAGCCTAGCAGCCATTTCTACACAGGGGCCAATCATGCAAACTGCAATTCAGGAAGAAGTCTCACTGAACTACCTGCCTCTGCAATCTGACTTATAAAATGATGAGTCTCTGAAATCTTATTTCAACCATTGAGACTGAGGCTTTCCCATCCAATTGGAACTGCATAGCTATATCCCCATCAACATCTTTACCCAGCAACCAGAGTAACTACATTCTGACGGGAAGTTTTGGACCAATCAAACTATGAGGATTTGGAGCCCTTATTTGCATGAGGATGGACCAATCAGAGACCAGGAGCTGGGACTTTTGTCTATGTGAGTCAGCTCCCTTCTGGCTCTGGGAGCAGTTCCCTTTCCACTGAAGACTGCATTTTCCTGGCTGAAACTCAAACACCAAAGATGTCTGGAAGATGTCTCTCTGAACCAGAACAGGTCAGTTGGGACCAGAACAGGTCAGTGGGGCCAGAGCAGACTGGCACAGAATAGAGCATACCAGAGAGGAGCAGAGCAGAGCTGTCAAACTGAAGAGAGACTGGGTCCCAGGGACGCCTCACCGCTGTGCTCTTCTCACAGCTGTGCTGTATTACATTGAGCTGTTTTGCACTAAATAAAGTTTCCTTCTTCACTGCACCCTAAATTGGGGATTCCTGTTGGTGTTGAATTGGCACCAACAAACACCAGTTGACAATTATGTGGTAGGAATTATTATGAGTAACAATAATTAATATGAGTCACTCTGTAAATAAAACTTTCTCTTCACTATCACACTATCTCACCAGGTCTTATCTTCTCATCTTAAAATGATGGTCATTATCTCTGTGAGATATAGCTATGTTTAGATAAAGCAATATTTCTCAACTATCCATGAGTTTCTTCCTCAAATTTACTGAGCCAGAATCTTCAGAGGTGGCTGTGTTTATACACCCTCCACAGAGATTCCGAAGTGAAATCTGGTTAAAAAGAACCAAGCCAAACATGTGAATGGGGTTTGAAAATCCTCTGTCGGAAGAAGTTTTGCTCCTTCATAGTAATTAGCAGGAATCTTCAAGGAAAACTGCGATGTCAGATGTCCCAGGCAGGACCGATTCCAAGCAGTAGAGAATTAGGAGAAACTTATATCATGCAGACCCTGGGCCCTTCACACACGCCAATTTCATGTAAGTGACATCTAGTGACAACAAACAACAAACAAACACGTTCTAAGTGTGTATCCTCACGGGAGTCAGAAGTGGGAAATTTTTCTTGACAGGCAGGCCCAGCAGCACTCAGCACTCCAGCGTTCACTGTCTGTCGTAGGTCCTTCCCTTTCCCTCTTCCCGAGTCACCATTTGGGAGAACTGTTTGTTTATCTCAGCTCACCTCCTTCAAGATGATTCCCTTAGCATCATGGACTCACCCAAAACATTCTTCTGCTTCAATGTAAAGCATTTTATTTTTCTGCATTGATTAAGGTATTGTGACTTGTTGCTTAGCAGGTCTTTCCTCTCACTCTAGATGCCAAGCAAAAGGAAGTGGGGGAAAGGTGCTATAAGGGTGACTGTGACGTTTAGGCTTCATTCATAGTTAATTTTTAATTAATTCTAGAATCATGGCCTCCGTATCTCCAGACTATGCATGGATTTTTTTTTTCTGAAATCCAAACTGGTATTCTGAATGATTCTTGGGTATGAATCCTCAAGACATATACAAGAAAGAAAATTTGTGGCCTATGTGCAGCTATCAACTTAAATCAAAGACAGGAGGGAGGTGAGCTCAGGGGAAGGAGAAGATTAACAAATACCTTTCTCACCTCTGAGATAAATAGCAAATTCAGTCATTTTGAACAATTTTACTTGCAGTTAGTTTCATACTTCAATTGCTTAGAGAATCTTTTAAAAATTGACAAGCTCTTGAATGATTTTGCATTACTTTCTTTTTCATTTTTTAATTTATAATTTTTTTAATGTTGACATTTACAAGTGTACTTTCTCTTGATGTCTAACAAATATGAGTATTTGCATTTGAAATGCATAAAAAATGCAAAACGTAGCCCTGTTTTGATCACCAAAATGTTTGTTTATAATCATAACACTTTGAAATATCTTTTAAAATGTAATACACCAGTAAGAATCCCACACAGAACATTTAAAATGTATACCAGAAAAGAATTCTTCTATTAGTACAGTAGTGTCTTCTATATTTTGTGGGGGAAAATATAAAACAATTACAAAAACAATGAGGACAGGCTTCAAAATTAAGGATTAATTAATTTTGTCATTCATTTATTTACTCACATCCATTCCACAATTATTTATTGAGAGTCCTCTTATTAGCAAGGTGCTGTTCTATCTAAATATTTTTTAAGGAACAAGACAGACAGGGTATCTTTTCTCACAATGCTTACATTTTAGTAAGGGAAAGAGGTCAATAAGTAAAGAAAATAAGAACACTGATAGGCTAAATTAATACTGCAAAAAACTCTTCACTTTTAAACTAAAACCTTAGTGTGTCCAAGTTTAGAAAGAAGTCATATAAATATTTTTTTAAAGCTAGTGTTCAAAGATTGTCAACATGTTCAGGTCATTCATTCTTCCTACTCTTATTAAAAAGATCACTTATCCCTGTAGTATTGAAAGGAAAACAAAGTCAAGAAAGTAAAAAGAAAAAAGAAAAAAGAAAAAAAAGATAATTCATATTAAGCAAATTTTGGTGGAAGAAGCTCCTTTGATGGTTTTCTAATGTCAGGGTCATTCCAGTCAGGAATCAAACACCTTTTCTCTTGTTCCCTGACTGCTCTCCTTACCCATTTCATCACATGTGCTTCCTCAGCTCACCTGAATGATTACCATTCTGCTTTATTCTCTCTTTCTAAATATTGCACTGCTTCTTCCTAGTGACTCAAGAGAAGTCCATTATTTTTGACAACTGCTGTAGAAAGAGAAGCAGAGATGATGGAAATACTCAACACTTGCAAATCCTTAGATTCCCAGCATTGGTTTTCTGCTCCCATAGACTTATAGGAACTTTGGTTAGTTAAACTATATCTTTTTTTAATGGAAACATTGGTCACATAAATGAGTGTCAAACCAATTCATAGAAGAAAAATGCTTTAATATGGTCTCGCTATAATCAGTGAAGCTAATATATGTTTGCTTATCACATCAATGGGGTTTAAAGATCATTTAAAGAATGTGTTGCTCTATTTCAGCCAAAATTCCCTTCCTATTAATCTGAGCCAAATGTCCCATATATAGGACACTTCAAGTTATTTAAAACTACACAGGTAAAACTACACAGGTATTTAGGGGGTAAAATCTGTTTTTGAAACTTGCAGCATATACTTATATGAAAAAAAATTTAATGAACAACCTCATATTTAAACATAGAGGTATCTTTACACATAGTAACATTTATAGTAGTACAAGTAATACTCCCACCTCTATACAGTCTCTATTTTGAATACCCTCTGTGATATCTTGTGGTTATTGTCGGCACTTAGCAAGTAGTGTTGAAATATGGAAATTGGGCAACATGTAGCACTTGTCCATGTCTGGTAATAGCACAATTACCTGATATCTCCCTGAGTAGATTTGTTTATACATCTTTCATCTACATTGAAAGATGTCTCAATAGCACATCAGCAGAGTACTTGTTGTAAGCCAGGCATAACAGAGCACTATCAGACCATAGGCCAGTAACAAGGGCCAGCAAGCTGAGGTGGAGAAATTGATGGCACAGATTACATAAGCAGTAGCTCTTTGGAGGAGCATGGTACCCTCTAATGTTCCCTCCTGAAGATAGGAAGGGTGTTACAAAGGTGGTTCCTGGATGTCTCTCCTACCACAGCCTTCTGAATTACGTGGACATGTGTTCATTCAGTGCTTAGCCTGATTGACAGTGACCTCCTTGAGGGGGGAGGACATAACTGATTCAACAGTTAATCTCCTGTATGTTGTACGGTGCCTGGGAAAATGTTTGTCAAACTAAGAAGAAATAAGTTAATTATAACAAATATGACATTATTGTTTGCAATAAAGTCTCTTTTGTTGTGAAGATAGGCCCTAGTATATAATGCTGGAATCTTTTGCTTTTACTTATTTTCAATTATAGTTATACTATACACTGACACACATTTGTTCAAATACATTAGCGTTCCCATGTTGACAGGCTCTTTGGTCAGGAAAACTGCACATATATGCCTCAGAGTGGGCTCACCTCACAGACATTCCAGCATAAATGCAGAGCATCGTATTGTTTTGTATTTGTGCAAAAAACAATTTAGAATATGGGGTTTGTCTTTTAATTTTTGGCAGTGCCCCATGAAATTTTATAAATTTACAAGCATTACATGTGAAAAATTCAAATATTGAGAAACTGTATTGGAAGAGAACAAATATATTTCACAATTACTAGTGCATAAACATTATCATCTCATTTTCTTTTTTTAAATATATTTTATTGGTTTTTTACAGAGAGGAAGGGAGAGGGATAGAGAGTTAGAAAGATCAATGAGAGAGAAACATCGATCAGCTGCCTCTTGCACACCCCCTACTGGAGATGTGCCCGAAACCAAGGTACATGCACTTGACTGGAATCGAAACCGGGACCCTTCAGTCCACAGGCCAATGCTCTATCCACTGAGACAAACTGGTCAGGGCTATTATCTTATGTTCTACAAAACGTAGTGCACTCTAAGATAACATTTGAGAATACTTTTATCTTCTCTAGGAAGTCCGTCCTGATACCCCATCAGCTGTCTAGACACACACACACACACACACACACACACACACACACACACACACACGTACCTCTATTACATACTCCTGTCTGGGTTGTGTGCCCTTTTCTATACTTTTCTACACAGCATATTGTATGGGTCATCATCATACTATTTAAAGCACACTATCTGTTTATCCATGTCTCTCAATTGATTAAACAACTCAAGGTAAAAGAACAGGGCTTATTCATATTTAAATTCTATATTTATCATAATAGTTGGCTCATAAGTTCTCAAGAGATTGAGTTGAAATGACTTCCACTTGTGTCTAACAGTGGAATACTCATTACTTATCCAACTTAGTTAGGGGACAAGTCTCTGGCCTCATTTTCATTTGCATCCTGGCCATGATTTGGACTACTGTCAATCATCATGGGATAAGTAAATTGGGCTAGAGTGAGGCAAACTCACAGGACTGAAAATATCCTCATTAGCAAAGAGTCCAGGCAATTGGACAAGTTAATTGAAACCTATCCTATGGTTATCATGAAAGACTAGTTATGATTTTGATGTCAATTCATCTTGCCAAATATGCCCTTTGTTTGAAAGATATTCATAATATAACAACTACAAAAATAACAGCATTTAGTAAACTTTTACAATACTCCAAACACCCAGATAAATTACATTTTTGTTTTAGTTAATAAGCTGAATAAAATTATTAGATAAAGCTTTCTAATATCTGTATTGTCTTATTTTAAGGTGTTTTTACGTACAGTTAAAAATTAATAACAGAAATAAGGAAATTATCTGCATATTCAAACCCAAATCTATTAACACCATATTTATCTACCAACATATTTTGATTTTTAAAAAATCTCATGTCACCCAACTCTGTAATTAAAAATGAAACAAAATCAGCCCTTCTAATAACCACATGACATATTGTAAGTAGTTTTTAAGAGTCTCTGTTCCAATTATCTTGAGAATAAATACCTTGAGTGAGAATGAGCAATTACTTCCCAGGTATTTTCCATTAAATGTTTAAAGGAGGTTATGCCTTTTTTTTTAAGTTAATGTATTGATTATCAATTGAGAAAATGCCCCTTATAAACAAATATTAATTGACAATAGCTAAAGTAATGAAACAAATGTCTCAAGAAGGGCACTCAGCTGAAAGAAAGAAAAAAAAACCAGCAAAGATTTATTTTAAAGCCACTTTTTTTGCTAGGCAGTTTATATGTGTTATTTTACTTAACTCACATTTCAACCTTGTGAATTATGTATTATTCCCCTCTCAGCCCCAGCATATACCCCTACCAGTTTTTCTGATAAAAAAAAACCCTAAGATTAACTTGCTCAATGTTCATTAGCCATGACTAAAAACTAGATCTGACTTTAAACTCCAAGATCCCTACGTAGTAAATGTTGGAAATCTAGGATAAAATGATGTTGAATATAACATTATAGGAAAATGTTAGTTTTAATTCTCACTTCAATGTAATAATTCTGTAATCTTTGGTAAGAGGGTGTATAGAACCCAAAATATCTTCCTGAGTTATACTGTAATTTTGTGTGTTTTTTCAATATATGAAGGGCAATTGCATTTTCATATGTTCTAATTAAGGAAACATTTCTAAACAGACATGGACACTGTGACTATATGCATGGCTAGGCCATTTCTTGCTACTGTGACTCCTTTTATTATACTGCACGACTAGAATTTTAATTAGGGTGAAACAAAGAACCATTTCCCTGAATTAGATTAACCTTTGCACCTTTAGCAGCTCAAGTTAAGCCCCAAACTGCCCTGAAGATCAAGTGGGATCTGGGGCAAAAGGACTTTCCTTCAACAGGTTAAGTTAGAAAATGGCTAGTATATCCAAGTAGAATGATGGCCAGAGAGAAAAAAACATAAGCATGTGGACTAGAAGTTATTTTTCACTGAATCTAAAATGTTTCAAGTAATCTATAAGATGCTGAATGATATAACCACTGAATGTAAGATATAGTTATGCTATAATAAAGGTATCTGGCTAAATCATACTTCAAGTAAATAGTAAATATTAATGTACTCAATACCTGTACTGATAGTTGCAAAAGAACTACATTTGCAGAAGTAATTGATAGGTGCCCATTATTCTCATACTAATTCAAGAACTTTCTCACAGACATTTAAAATGTTGCTGGGCTGGTGTTGCTCAGTGGTTGAGCATCAACCTATGAACCAGGAGGTCACTGGTTCAATCTCAGTCAGGGCACATGCCTGGGTTGTGGACTTGATCCCCAGTAGGGGGTGGCAGGAGGCAGCTGATCAATGATTCTCTCTCATCATTGATATTTCTATTTCTCTCTATCCCTTGCTCTCTGGATTCAATAAAAAGATGTATTAAAAAATAACTCAGTAAATTAAATTAAATCCTAGTAGAAAACTGTTTGTAAAGCATGGGAGCATCGAAGTTGCAGTGGCAAAGAACATATTCATTAACATTATGTTACTTTATTTTGAGTCTTAGAAATTCCTTCATATTTTACTAAAGTAATGGAAAAAAATGTATATGTATATTTAAGTAAGAAATATGCATGTGCACAATATATTGAAGTATATATAATGTTTCATGCTTTAATGATATATGTAGATGAGCTATTATATGCAATATATTGTGAATTATATACTATACTAGAGGCCTGGTGCACAAAATTTTGTGCACTCGGGGGGGAGAGGGGGGTCCCTCAGCCCAGCCTGTGCCCTCTCGCAGTCTGGGACCCCTCGGGAGATAACGACCTGCTGGCTTAGGCCTGCTCCCGGGTGGCAGAGGGCAGGCCCAATCCCTAGGTGCAGCCCCTGGTCGGGCTCAGAGCAGGGCAGATTGGGGAGTTGGGGCGCCGCCCCTTGTCATGCACAGAGCAGGGCGGATCGGGAGGTTGCAATGCCACCCTCAGTCACGCTCAGGGTAGGGCCAATTGGGAGGTTGGGGCACTGCCCCCTGTCACACTCAAGGCAGGGTCGATGGGGAGGTTGCAGCGCCACCTCCTGTCATGCACAGAGCAGGGCCCATCGGGGTTGGGGTGCTGCCCCCTGTCACACGAAGAGCAGGGCCGATCAGGGGGTTGAGGAGCTCCCCCCTGTCACTCACAGAGTAAGGCCGATAGGGGAGTTGGGGCACCGTCCCCTGTCACACACAGAGCAGGGTGGATCAGGGGGTGAGGGCGCCACCCTCTATCACCCACAGAGCAGGGCCAATCAGGGGGTTGGGGCGCCGCCACTCTCACACTCAGGGCAGGGCCGATGGGGAGGTTATGGCTCTACACCGTCACACACAGAGCAGGGAACGTGGGGGGAGGGGGTTGGGGCGCCGCATCTTGTCACACACAGAGCAGGGCCGAACAGGGGATTGGGGCGCCACACCCTGTCACACACAGAGCTGCAGGGAGATCATGGGGTTGGGGAGCTCCCCCTATCAGGCACAGAGCAGGGCTGATCAGGGGGTTGGGTAACCTTCCCCTATCATGAACAGAGCAGGGAGGATAGGGAGGTTGTGGCCCCACCCCCTGTCACACACAGGGCCGCAGGGCGATCAGGGGGTGTGGGCACTGCCCCCTGTCATGCTGATCCTGGTGCTGGGAGGCATGTTACCCTTTTACTATATAGAATAGAGGCCTAGTGCACGGGTTGGGGCCGGCTGGTTTGCCCTGAAGGGTGTCCTGGATCAGGGTGGGGGTCCCCACTGGGGTGCCTGGCCAGCCTGGGTGAGGAGATAATGGCTGTTTGCAGCTGGTCACACCCTCTTCAGGGTGGGGGTCCCCACTGGGGTGCCTGGCCAGTCTGGGTGAGGGGCTGAGGGCTGTTTTCAGGCTGGCGAGTGACAGAAGCTCCCAACTGCTCCTTTTTTTCTTTTCTTTTCTTTTTTTATTCTGGGCCAGCTTTAGCTTAGGCCTCCGCTGCTGAAAGCAGGTTTCTGGCCTTTGTTTACAATGTTGCGATCCTGCTGGCTGAAGCCTGGTGGACTAAAGCAGGTTTCTGGGGTTTTGTTTAGCTTCTATATTTGTTACATAGTTGCTTAGAGTTGCAGCTCAGAGGCCTGCAGCGGCAGGCGGGGAACGTTGGAGTCCTCCGTCACTGAAGCAAGCAAGCCTCATGTTAGTTTCAAGCTGCCTGGCTGCCGGCCGCCATCTTGGCTGGCAGTTACTTTGCATATTGCCCTGATTAGCCAATGGGAAGGGTAGCAGTCGTACACTAATTACCATGTTTCTCTTTTATTAGATAGGATATTTAAATGTAATTTCAGTCACAATAGTGTTTTATATTTTATACCACTGGTTAATACTTGATTCTGGTAAAAACAGCAGTTGAAGCCCTAGCTGGTTTTTGCTCAATGATTAGAGTGTTGGCCCATGGACCAAAGGGTCTCAGGTTCAATTCCTAGTCAATGGCACTTACCTTGGTTGCAGGTTCCGTAGTCCCAGACAGGGCGTGTGTGGGAGGCAAAGCTTGATGTGTTTCTGTCTCTCTCTCTCCTCCCTCCCTTCCACTCTCTCTAGAAATCAATGGAAAAAATATCCTCAGGTGAGGATTAACAAAAAAACAAACACGACAGTTGAAGAGCATAAAGATATCTTGGAATATAGTAAGCACAAGAGAGCTAACAGCAAAATATTAAAAAAGCAAATAAACAGAAAAAATACATGACAGAGTAATATATGTCAGCATTTATGAGTCATAACTATTTGACATAATGTAAGTTCCTAATAAGGATGCTCTTAATGAGTTATTGAATTAATGAATTCAATATATATAATGAATTGATTTTCAGAATTTGTATTTAATACCATGAGGCTCTATATCTTTTGAAAAACAATCTATGTGGTTGTATTTATTCTATTGAGACATTTGTAAATTGGTTGAGTACAATGTATACATTCCCAATTTAACTGAAAACATAGTTTACAATTGCCTGTTTATGAAAAATAATATGGGGTATTATTTATCTAAAAGAGAACTATAAAATTATAAATGCCTTAATTTCTTTTTAATTATTTCAAAGAAATGAAGGAAAAGAATGTAGGGGAAATGTGGGTCTTTTTATGATTTAGTTAAGCATTATATTATTGCAAATCCTTTTCTCATGATTTTCTCAAATTTTTCAGTTACAGAATTGTTTTGGGTAGTACTACAGAAATTATTAAAAGAGCAGAAAAAAGATCAATATAAAAGGATTATCTTGCTGTTAATTTGTGTCAACAAAGGAGGAGGGGAATATTTAAAATTGCATATGGAGAATTTAGACTGGACACCAAGAAAATAGGTACATGACTATGGAAATGAAGAACTAAAGCGTACTATTTATTGGGACTCAAAAATGATGTTCACATTTGAGTATGTAATTTCCTGACCAAAAAATTCCATGCACAAATGTTCCTATAAACATATGTTCATTACCAAAAACTTGAAAGAGTAAAAAATAAGAAACAAAATCACCTTTAATATTTTTCCTCTAAAGTCTAAAAGAATTCATGTCATCATCATATATTTATTATTCCTGCAAATATGTCAAAATGTTTATATATTTGTTTTAACAACATAATTTAATAAAGATAAAAAACACAGAAATGACAAAAGAAAAAATATATATAAATAATTTCCATTTTAGCATACATTATCTTTTTCACTTACCATTATATGTAGGAATTTCCATTCATCATGTAATGCTCTCAAAAATATCATAACATTCCATTATGTGAACATGCTGTATTCTATTTAATCAATTTATCCTTAAGCCTTTAGATTATTACATTTTGTGATTATTAAGATGTGCTCCTGAAGTCCTTTTGCATATATTTTAACACATTCTTGATTATTTTCTTTTTCTAAACTTCTACAAGTAGAGTTACTTAAGTAGAAGGTTTGCACAATTTTAAGGATTTTCACAAATCTCAACATTCTGCAGAAAAGACACATTAACATCAACATTTTTTAAGCAATTAGTGACTAAAGAAGAAAGTAATTATGTTTCCTTGCATTCAGTCCTTGTTCTGTGGAACCATGATAGACTTTAAATTTTTCCTTTAGAATTATTTTTTCCACTCAGAAAAAGAACACTTCTAAAAGGACCTTAAAATCTGCATCAGCTGAGGCTTACTAAACAATATCAATAAGATCATATCATTCTCAAGAAAAGCATGTTTTAAATAAAAAGGAAATGTCAGCCTTGAGCATTTTTATTAACCATCTTCCCATCTTGCCTTTACATTCAGCTTTGGCTGACCACTTCCCCTCTCTGGTTTATTTGTATTAGAAATAAGTGGATTCATTAACTGTGCCACGGGGTGGGTAGGCCAGGCCTGTGAGTGTCCAGTAACAGGGAATGGTTGTCTTTTTCATGGGGTGACTGATGTTTACTTTGTAGATGGCCTCAGGAGCCTATGTAATCTGAGACTGGTCTTTGTTTACTTCTTGTTTTACTGATAATGCTGACCCATTTGAAACCTGCAAGAAAGAAAAATAAACATTCGGGAATATCGTACCTGTAGTAACTCTTCCTTTGTGACTATTTTGGAATCTCTTCAAAGAATTTTTTAACCCTCTCTTCTCCCAACAAAATCTTGTACCTATTCTCCCAATAAAACCCAAAGTAATCAACATCGAAACAATTTAAAAAAGCAAATTAAAAATATAAAAGATTAAAATTATGGCTTAAAGAGAGTTTGTATCTGGCATTGAATTACCTGTATGTTCACATGTTTTGTGTCTGCTGTTTGCTAATGACACATATTAATAACTGAACTGTCTACAGGAATTAAACTTGAATAATAAGTTAACTTAGATTTTTCTGTACTGACACGTTTGTTTTATTCTTTTAGATGTGTTGAAATGAATTTTTTTTATGATGATATGACATAAACATGAAGTGAGAGAAGCATTTTAATAACTAACATGTTAGCATTTAATTGCTAACATGTTAATGAAAATTTATTATTGTGCCACACACCTCATTAAGCTATTTGTTACATTATTTTACCTAACTATACAGCCAATATTCATGTCTTATATATGAAGAAACCAAGGTTTAAAGAGATTAATTCCCCAAAAGCAGAGGGCTAGCAATTGGTGACTGCATGCAGACAGAGATCCACACCTGCCTGAGCCTGGAGTCCATGTTCTTAACCATCACACTGCACTGCCTCTATTCTTTATAATTCAAAATTGCATTAACACTAATATAAAACAAGTATATTGGAATCTGAACAAATGAGCAACCAACAGCATACATCCATTCAGCTAACCTTAGCATGTGCCCATTATCTTCACTGACACATCGCCTAGCTCAGAAATGACTAGGCATTTATGATCTGTTTAAGTGCATTGAAGTCTCCTTAAAGGGCTAGAATGCCACTGTTCAAACCATTTTTGCTATTCCCATTTTGGAATTAACTTTATTAGCAATTTGAGCCACAAGTAAATAAATGTCATTATTTCTTAAATTGTATCTTTGAAATTATATTTGTACTAGAGGCCCAGTGCACAGATTTGTGCATGGCGGGGGGTGGGGGGACTGGGCGGTCCCTCAGCCTGGCCTGTGCCCTTTTGGAATCTGGGACCCCTTTGGGGATGTAGCAGTGCACCAAGTGGCAGGCAGCCAGGGAGGAGCCCGAGCCGGGGCCAGGTGCTGAGCTGCTCGTGCTCATCCCAGCCCGCTGTGCCTGCCATCGCTGCTGGGTAGCGCTGCCACAAAGATGGGAGATGCTCCAGCCTCAGCAGCTGTGCTCACCAGCCATGAGCCGGGCTTCTGGCTGAGCAGAGCTCCCCCTGTGGGAGTGCACTAACCACTAGGGGTCAGCTCCTGCATTGAGCATCTGCACCCTGGTGGTCAGTGCACGTCATAGCGACTGGTCAACTGGTTGTTCCTGCTATTCTGGTAATGAAGTAATAAATAGCTTCATTACCACAAATTAGTTACTATATTTTCTTTTTATGCGTGTGTTTTCAAGAATTATATTTAATTTCAAAGAATTAGCATCATTTTGCATGGTGGGTTCTGAAAGAAGTTTAGAAAGATTTTGAGGAATTACACTACTTGGAAAGGTATAGCCTCTCTACGTAAATGAACCATTTTTAGGAATCTTCATGTTAAGTATGAGTATTAAAAACGTGTTTAAAAGTATTCATGTTACTTTATTCTTGTATACATTATATTCACAGCCTGAATATTTTTTTTAAAATTAAGTTGCATGTACTTACAATGCATGATGTGTTCAGGAGACTAGCAGTTACATCCCAGGACAAAGATGATCAGTTAAAAGTCTAGTCCATGCACTAGGCCAGTGATGGTGAACCTTTTGAGCTCGGCCTGTCAGCATTTTGAAAAACCCTAACTTAACTCTGGTGCCGTGTCACATATAGAAATGTTTTGATATTTGCAACCATAGTCAAACAAAGACATATATTTTTGGTATTTATTTTATATATTTAAATGCCATTTAACAAAGAAAAATCAACCCAAAAAATGAGTTCATGTGTCACCTCTGACACGCGTGTCATAGGTTCGCCATCACTGCACTAGGAAACCCAGAGGCACTCCTTTGGAGCTGCACTGGTCTGTAGCCTGCTCAGTGTGGTGACTGTCACATCTTCCACTTCCCCTTATTTGCTTACAGTTGTTTTGTTAGTTGCACCAACAACAGCCTGATGATTTAAGGTCTACTTCATAAGCAGGTACTTGGAATAGAAAAGGGTTTCCGAGGGCATTTAAAAAACATATAAAATAAAGATGTTGCTAAAAGCTATCTTCTTAGATTCACAAGGATGAGAGGAAAGCCCAATTCCAACTCAAAAATCATCATGACCAGCCAAATGCTTTGCTCTGTCGTGGACGGCAGAGACGTGGGCATGCAATCCAGTGTGTTCACACCATTGACACTGCTAAAAAGTAGGCCAGATCTTCAGTCCAGGTAAGAACCCAGGTGCTTGGGAGAAAAATCCATTTTAACTATTGTATTCATTTTCCAGGAATACAATCCATAGTAGCAGGGAGCATTTAGGAATGGTTCTCCGTGACTGTATTTCAATGAAGAAACTCAGAATATGGGAGCATTAATGGTGATTGTAGCCAAGCAGAAATAAAGGGTTACCAAACCAGGGCTACAATGACAGGAACAGGTAGTGTTTACTTGGTGTGAATATTTATATTATCCTATACAATAAAGAGGGAATATGCAAATTGACTATCACTCTGCCACAAAGCTGGCGGTGCCCACAGTAGAGGCGGGGTTTCGGTAAAACAAAATGGCTGCACCCACAGCGGAGGCCGAGTTCCCTTAAAGAGCCTTAATCGGCAATCAGCAGGGACCTGAGACTGTGTGTCCCCCCAACCCCATGGGGCTTGACAGAGGACCTCAGGCCACGCCCCCTGCCCCTGCACCAGGCAGGGGACCTAAGGCCGCACCACTTGCCTGGCGGGGCTTGATGGGGTACCTCAAGGTGTGCCCCCCGCCCTGGTGCTGGGCTGGGGGACCTCAGGCTGCTCCTCCCACCCCGATGCCAGGCCAGGGGACCTCAGGCCATGACCCCATCCTGGCACGGGGCCAGGGAACCTGAGGCCGCACTCCCCACCCTGGCGCCAGGCTGGGGAACCTGAGGCTGTGCCCCTCACCTGGCTGGGCATGACAGGAGACCTCAGGCCATGCCCTCTGCCTGGCAGGGCTTGATGGGGGACCTCAAGGTGTGCCCCGCCCCAGTGTTGGGCCAGGGGACCTCAGGCTGCTTCCCTCACCCTTGGTCAGGGGACCTCAGGCTGCACCCTCTGCCTGGCAGGGCTTGAAGGGGGACCTGAGGTTATGCCCCCCCTCCCGGCACCAGGCCAGGGGATCTTAGGCTGTGCACCCCCACCCGGCGGGGCTTGACAAGGGTGGGACCAGCCAGGTCTGGATCTAGCCCAATGCAGGGGAGCTAGCCGGGTCTGGGTCTCGGACGATTTTGCGGTGCACATGGATGGGCGGGGACTTGACTCTGGGTCCCGTGGTGCGCCCCAGACTCTGATAGGAGGGAGATTTTCATATACATTTTACTAATTTTCTTTCATCTCTGACACTTCTATTACAGAGAAAGAGCAAATAGCAATATTAAAATATTTCCTCTAATTAATCCCCTTTTAATGTGCATGAATTTCATGCATCGGGCCACTAGTAGGAATTATAATGAGAAAGACCATTGTGATGATATTAAAACAGTGGGTGGCATGGTCTGATATTTTGACCTCACTAATGAAATGGGAAACCCTGAGACAGGTGTGATACAGAGAGATAGCACCTTTTTTGTGTAGTATTAATTTTTTTTATTAAATTTTGCTCATTCTCTTCTATGTGTTCAAAATTGGTCCTTCCCTATGTCATTATGCATTAATATCAAAACTGGCTTATACATGAGACACTTGTCTTTGGGCCTGGTCTTTGGGGCCTATGATACCTTTTGGTGGTATGTGTTTTGGTTGGAGTTTAGGTTAAAGTAATATTAACAACAACAATAATAACAATAACAACAATCGACATACATGAAATGTCTACTCTGTACCAGGCAGGATATAAGGGCTTTACATCCATTAGCTCTCCTGATCCTCACACCATCCTCTGGGTGAGGTACTGTAATAATCACCGTTATATTTGTTGAACCTGAGGTACAGAGAGGCAAAGTAAGTATTCCATTACATCAGTAGTAAACAGCAGAGCTGGGCTTGTACCTCAGAGGATGTGGGAGAAATTTTACTCCCTGCTTTGCCTCTCACACAAGTGTTCAGTAGCACAGCATTTGGAAAAAGACCTTCAAGCTTTCGGCAGTAGAGAGCCCAAAAGGCTGCCAGAACTGGGGTCCCCTCTATTCAACCACCAGTCAGAGGAAAGAGCCAGGTCCAGAAGTAGAGGAAATCTGGCTTAATGGAGGAACTAGAAGCTGGAAGATATGGATGAAAACCAGATATGAGACAAAGGTGGCGTGAGAAAAAGGCTAAGCAGTTACAATCTTTCAGGTGAATCGAGGTTTAAGTCATTATCCCTGGAACATAGGAAGCCAATAAAGAGTTTAGCTAATTAAAATTTTAAAATCCACTCTCGAAGCAATTAGAAAACTTATCTGAAGTGGGGGAGGCAGAGTAGATACCAGGAGAACCTGGAGGCAGACTCAATAGCCTAGGCAGTGGTTGGCAAACTGCGGCTCGCAAGCACATGCGGCTCTTTGGCCCATTGAGTGTGGCTCTTCCACAAAATACCATGTGCGGGCACGCATGTACAGTGTGATTGAAACTTCGTGGCCCATGCGCAGAAGTCGGTATTTTGTGGAAGAGCCACACTCAAGGGGCCAAAGAGCCGCATGTGGCTTGCAAGCCACAGTTTGCCTACCACTGGCCTAGGGAGTGATGAAGAGTCTTGGATTAAAGGGTTGCTGGTGCAAGAATGCTCCCTCTGGTCCAAACTTGGAAACCAGCTAGGACTGGTCGTTGATGTGTAGACACCTTGAATATGATACTTTGGCTTATGGGTTGTTTTTTCCATTCCAATTTTTAATGCAAAGTTCTATCTGTTTTAAATGAAATTCTTGGCTTTCATTCTTAAACATGATTTAGGCCATTTGAAATTTATAAGAAAGTAACAAAGAAAAAAATCACATGTTAAATTTGGCATGATATCTAAGGCAAATAATATAACTGGTAATTTGTTGTCTTGGAGTCCTCTTTCTATAATAAAAATAAAATAAAATAAAACCTGGCCTGCAACAATAATGAAAGAGTTAAACCAACACAGTAGCCTTAGTCTGTTTGCTTTTGCTGAGTTCAATATTTTCAAAAGGGGTAGGATCACTTTCTATATAAATTTGTACTGCATCATTCACTGTCAGGTAGTTGAAAATTTATAGTATAATATAAAATAATTTTGACTTGAAAAAATGCCTATTTGTATTTAATTTGCTAGTTTAATAATATCTCTACAAAAAGTCTAAAATATCTCTAATTTTTCTTAATAACAAAAATACTACCTTGTCAAAACTTGATGTATTCCAAAGGTATAAATTATGATTATAAACTATAAGATATTAAAGCATGGGTTTCATGTACTACTTAATACTAAATAGCATTCACCTATATTGTGACCTAATATCATGCCTATGTGACTTCAAGTATGCTTTAACACTTGTTGAAAGAAAGTTTATGAAGATTTCTACAAGGAATGACTGTGATTAGAAAATATAATTCATTGGGCTGTCTCTTTTTTTAAATATATTTTTATTAATATCAGAAAGGAAGGGAGAGAGAGATAGAAACACCAATGATGAGAGAGAATCATTGATCGGCTGCCTCCGGCATGCTCCCTACTGGGGATCAAGCCCACAACCCCAGCATGTGCCCTTGACTGGAATCAAACCCAGGACCCTTCAGTCTGCAGGCAGATGCTCAGTCCAGTGAGCCAAACCGGCAAGGGCTGGGCTGTCTCTTATAGGAACAAAGCAAACCAGATTGATCCAGGATTCAAACTAGCATTGCTTGTATCCTAGATAAACCAATAAAATATATCTGAATGTGTTTATATTTACTTCCTATAAAGATTGTTGGAAAGGTCAAAGTTGTGACTTTTCTGTAATACTCTTTAAGAGCAGGATTACTAATGTTGCATTCTACCTAAAACATCTTGGTTTACAGATAATGTAAAACTTGTGTCCAAAAGACCAACCAACTAAAATTACTGTATTGGTGATAATAGAAGTTACCGACGTGAAAGCACTGAACCACAACAACAAACAAGGCAGAGGCTGATGGTTCAAATTCTACCTACAACTTTGGAAGACCCACTCTCCTTTTCTTTGTCAGCTGAGTTCTCTGAAAGCCATATGTTTGTTTGGGGCCTATAGGGATTTAGTGCCACTCATTGTTTGTACAAAGTTTCTTTTGTGACTGATGATTATTAATTACCCTCCGGAAAGAATTTCAAGTCAGAAGGGCTCCAGTTTCAAAATTAACATATGTATCAGCCCTTGCCACTTGAATGGGAAGATCCTGTTGATGGCTCTTGTTTGGTGCCAGGCCCTCACGTGCTTCCCCATGGAAGCCATAGTTAGAGGGAAACAATTTCCTGACCTGACTGATAGACATTTACCTAGAATTTCTATAAGCACTACGAGCTTATTATTTATTGTATAAACAGCTATGTGTTTACAAATTAAAGATGGTATTGTTCCCCAAAAATGGCAGGTCAATGACTATAAATTGAAATTGTTTGGGGAAGATTAGAAAACAATTGAGAACCAAGAGACAAAAAGTCTTACAAATACCCCAAAAATATAAAGAAAAAGTGAAATACTAAGGTTTAAACAGCTTATTATGAGAGACTATTTGACTCTTTATTCGGAACAGAATTTCTCTTATTTTAGATACAATTTGAGTAATCTTTTTGTTGCTTTCCTTAATACCCAGGGGCTGGTGATCGACAGTTGCAAATTTATAGAATGGGATGGATTCCTTAATAAGTAACAGTTGATGGCCCACTAGAGAAATATGAACAGAAAAACTACCCCTGGAAAATGGCACAGTAAGTATTAAAGAAAAGAAAAATTTAGCAGTTGTGGGTTATTTCATAAGTACAAATTTAGTAAACATAGCATAGAGGGCTCATTTGGGCTGCACTATCCTGCTCCAAAATAGGAACTCCATTTCCTAGCTTTACAATGCTCTTGTGAATCCTGCATCAATCGGGTTTGCTTTATTACTGAGACAGTCTAATGAATTATATTTCTCAGTAACAGTCATTCCTAATGGAAATCTTCATGAGTTTCTTTTTTTCTTTTTTTCTTTCTTTCTTTTTTTTCTGTTGGAACCATTTAAACCATCCCATAAGTATCTATTGAGTTCTAACACTGCTCTAAGTGGTGTAAAGTTTTCCAAGTGTTCTTAGCATTTTTTCTTTAGTTTCAATAGTCATCTGGTAAGAGAATTAGATCTAGTTTAAATCTGTGGTTTATTATTCTCAGAAAAACTTTTTTAAATCTGTCAGATATCCCTTTTCCTCAAGACTTTCTCTTACAGGCATATATTAAATCATGTAAAGCTTGTTAAGATCCATAAATAGAATACTAGTACATGAGTAAATAGGTACATGAAGTCTGGATTCTTCTTTGTTATATCCCTCTGAGTCAATTGGATAATTACTTTGCTTCTCTAATTTCTTTGGAAAAGATGATCATGCTTTCACTTTGCAGTGTGGTTGCATCATGAAAAGAGTGTCCAGGAAACAATGTTGTCCTGAGAATACAGGCCAAGATTCCTTTCTTGAAGAGTCTACTCAGCAGAAACAGTGCCACATGCCAGGGGAAGGAATAACCAAAATATTTTGAGGTATTTTTGTCTGTTACAACTGGAGGGAGAAGCAAGGGGGGGGGGGGGGGCGGGGGGGGGCGGGGGGGCGGGGGGAGAGAATGAGAGAGGCATTCATTCTTACTAAACTCACTTAGGTCATCCTACTAGCATTCCTGCATGTGAGCATTAAGGTTATGTACCAATTCTTCCTCTGTAGGGTTTTAATGCTGGTGTTCAAGAATAAGTCATATCTGGCTTATGTAAAAGGAACTATTGGTAAGTAAAAAGAAAGGTAATGAGAGGGCATAACAGAGGTGGAGCTCTGTTTGCATCTTTTCTCTATGGTAAAGTCTGGGGAAGAGAGCCCTGAGGAAGTACAGCCTGTCTCCCTGTGGAGGGGTGGGCTGAGGCTGTGGGAGAGGCCTTGTGAGGGGGAAGGGGGCTTCAGCATGAAGTTATCAAGGGCCTGATAAAATAATGAGGACTACTTACTCATCTATGACCAATACATTAAATAGAAGCTCCCTAAAGCTTCTCAAAGATCAAAGTTACTCTCGGTCTCAGGATCAAGGAACCAGGATGTGGAAATTAAAAACTCCAAATTATAAAATCCAACAGACATTTTGACAAATTTTCGGACAGTGGAAAAGAATCCATAAGAAGGCATATTATCTTGATAAAGTAAAACAAATTTGCAAGCATGTTTTTGAAATTATAAGAAAGATAGGAAAGAAAAGGTTTTAGTGAATAAAAATGTGCTTCATTGTAGCCTTAACACTAACTTAATAGATATGTCACTAGTATCATTCACTGTTTTTAGTATTTCATTTTAATAAATGTATATATCTTCTTACAAGTTAATGCCTGTCTAAATCTTCCCAGCTGTCTATTTTTTAATTTGTTTTTTCCTTCTTGAATTTCCAAAAAATATTGTCCCTTAACACCATTTGGAGCAGAAGCACCTATAGCTAGTAGAACTTCTTTGATTCACGCATTGTTGATTTTCTTAAGATTACAGAAATAATAGTTGTAAATTGACTTGTCCAGATGACTGGATAGGAAAATCTGAATACCAATCTTTTTTGGAGCTATCCTGTGATGCCATAGATTTGGGATATTAATGAGAATACATACAATAATATATGTTTATTATCTAAATATGATTACTCAAATTCCTCTATTAGGTCTTTGAGTTACGAGCTCCGTCATGGGACGAATTAAACTCGTAAGTCAAGGCCCCACTGTATATTGATTTCAGAGAGAAAGGGTGAGGGAGAGAGATAGAAACATCAATGATGAGAGAATCATCGATTGGCCGCCTCCTGCATGCCCCCTACCGGGGATCGAGCCCCACAACCCGGCATGTGCCCTTGACCGGAACTGAACCCAAGACCCTTCAGTTCGCAGGCCAATGCTCTATCCCCTGAGCCAAACCAGCCAGGGCTAGTGTATCTTCTGTTTGTGCTTCTTCCTCATTAGTCACTTGGTGGCACTCTTGGTAGTCAGATCAGCTGTCACAGTAATATGGTACTGTATTCAAGTAACCTTTATTTTACTTAACAATGGTCCCAAAGTGCAAAAGTAGTAATTCTGGCAATTTGGATATGCCAAAGAGAATCCATAAAGTGTCTCCTTTAAGTAAAAATGTGAAAGTTATTGACTTAATAAGAGAAGGGGGAAAAATTGGTATGTGGAGGTTGCTCAAATCTTCTAGCCCTTAAATTGTGAGCAAGAAAAAAGACATTATGCTAGTTTTGCTGTAGCACTTCAAACTGCAAACGTTACCCCACAGTGCATGAAAAGTGCTTAGTGAAAATGAAAAAGGCATTAAATTTGTGGGTGGAAGAAATGACCAAAAAGATACCTAGATGGTTCCGTACCATTGGTGGCTTCAGGCATCCACTAGGGGTCATGGAGCGTAACTCCCTCAAAGAAGGGAGACTACTGTACCACAGACTAGGTAGCTTACACAACAGGAATTGCTTTCCTCACAGTTCAGGAGGCTACAAGGCCAAGATCAAGAGATGTTAAAAGGGTTGATTTCTTGAAACCTTTTCTCTTGGCCTGTAGATGGCTCTCTTCTCCCTGTGTCTTCACATGGATTTCCGGCTGTGTGAATCTGTGTCCTAACCTCTTCTTATAAAGACCTTAGTCTTCTTGGATTAGGCCATACCCCAAATGGCCGCACTTAACCTTAATTACATCTTTAAAGACCCTGTGTCCAAATACAGTCACATTCTGAGGTACTGGAGGAATTCACATATGAAATATAACACTTTGAATGCTAATCTCCCAGTTAGTGTCAATTTAGGGTACTGTTGTAGATTATACCCTAGCATTTTGATAATTATATATTCTTGCATTAGTTATCAAATGTTTCTTTCTCAGACCAAATCTGTGGAAATAGAATAAAAGCGAATCCCTCTCCTTCATGAAATGCTACCAAGAACAGAGCCACTGCCAATGACTAATCCTGATGGCACCTGAGGTTAAGACACCTGCCCTGCATGGCCCATCAGCATCAATGACAACCACTTAACACATAATCTATTCCTTACATTGTGTGGCTCTGAGCTGGGCTCACCGGGAAAACAGAGTCCTGGGGTCCCTGTTGCGTTATTTACCTCTTTCTTGAGCTGTTAAGTCCACCACAGCCATTTAGTAAATTATCAGTTTTCTTATTGGCCCTAAATCGTGCCTAATTAAAAATCTGACCTCCACAAGCTAGTCCTCTTCCTAAAGAGACAGAACATAAACAGGAAAAATCAGCTAATTGCTACAAAAACTGCTTTTGTGGCACTGTAATTGGGCCTCAGTGAAACAAATGAACCCACTGGGGATTCCTTAATGAATGTTTAACTGCAAACGGTAGTCAGGCACTTAAGCAGCTAGGCGGATGGTCCCTAATGAAATCAAATAAAATCAAATAAAAGAATCTGGCATTTTTACTAACCAGATTTCTTGGCACTATGACATGAAGAATAATATATTTGAGTAAATAAATATAGGAAAAATTATAAATGGAGCAGTGAAAACTTGGTTGAAAAGCTCAGATTACGCTAAGAAAAATACAACCCATGGAAAAATCCTCAACAAATGACACATGCTGTTTAATTTCACCCACGGATCTCTCTGTCATGAAAGTCACTTGAGGGAACTACTGAATTTGAGTTGTACTATTTTCTTATTGACACTTAAGTGCAATTTCTTTTCTTTACCTTTCTTTAAATTTATTTTTAATCATAAAGAATATTTAAAAATCGACAAGCATTAGAATCACAGTTTTCAATCAATGTTATCAATGTGCTTCCTCGGGGAGTCAATGACATTTCTAATTTATTATTCCCTTGCCTAATAGATGATAAATGAATTCTAATGACAGTGAAATAGCTGTATAATTTAGATTTCTTCCCTGGTTATATCAATACTAAAGAAAACCTTAATAAATTGTTTTTATCATTATAAATAATTTAATGATGTGTACACACCAGTTGTGACTAAGAATGTTAACACTCACTAACATTTGTGAGTTTTCACTTTCCTTGGCATCTTGCTACTTTCAGCCCCCTTTGTGTGCACCTAGGCAGGGGCCGTACAGTGGAATACCAGTGGAATGTGGGAAGAGTCAGATATGCCACTTCCAGGCCTGACCCATAAATATCCCAAGACCTTCCATGTCTTCTGCTACGACTTGTTAGAGACTATCGAAGACTGGGGTATGGAAGTTGTTAACAAGAGTAAACACAAAGGATATCAAATTGTGATTCCCAAATTTATAATATCACAGCACCAACATCATCCAGAAAACTGTTATTAATGAAAATTCTTGGACCCCAACCTAAAATCGCTGAATGAGAAACTTTGAGAGTAAGTCAAAAAATCTGCTTTAGCAAGCGCTCCAGGTGATTCTCATACATTTGAAAGTTTGAGTACTACTGCTCCTCAAGAGACTTACTAGTTGGAAGAATCTGGGGTCCCTGAATAAATGCGCAGATGAGAAACTAATCCTTCCCCGCCCTAAGTCATTGGAGAGTAACTCAGGCAAGAGATAGCTCTCAATTATGCTAAAATGCTAGAAGTTTTGTGTTGGCTTTTATAGAAATCAACATGATATGCCCACACTCATATATCAGTAAAGAAACCTTTTATGTAAAATTTACATTCTTTTAGTTTCAGCTTCCTTTGTACCTATGCAGGGGCCATATAATATATATGCTAATTCCTTACCAACGGGATGTGGGGAGAAGTGATGTGTGCCACTTCTAGGCTTGGCCTATAGAACGTTCCATGGCATTGTCTATATGGGCTTTATTTTCACGTTGCTCATTGAATGGATATATAAGACTATGCAATCCTGGGGTCTCTATATGTATAAAAGCCTAAGTGACCATTATAACTGGTCGCTATGACATGCACTGACCATGAGCAGGCAGACACATGAGCTTCCCCCTGGTGGTTAGTGTGTTCCCACAAAGGGAGCATCACTCAGCTGACAGACCTGTCCTGAGGGCCCACCAGCCCGGCGACAGCCACTCACTCCCTCAGTAGTCCTGCAGGTCCAATCTCTGGAGAATGGGCCAGGCACCAACAGACCAGTGCTGCAGACACAATCCTGACCGCACTGCCAGACTCCTGGAAGTCAGGCTCATGGCCGCTTCCCCTCCCTAGACGCTCCACAAGGAAGAAAGGATATAAAAGTGGGTTCAGATAGCTCCTGAAAACTGACACAAACATCAGTGGGACTGATCCGGATCCTGAGCCTGCAAGGGCATCCCACCACCCACCCAGAGGGCTGATCGCATCCCCACCACCCCCATCCCTTAGGACCCTATCCGTGCACAAATTTGTATGTATATAGTTATCCAAGGATACGTTTGTATGTATATAATTATCCAAGGATATGTTTGTATGTATATAATTATCCAAAGATATGTTTGTATGTATATAATTATCCAAGGATATGTTTGTACGTATATAATTATCCAAGGATATGTTTTTATTGATTTTATAGGGAGAGGAAGGGAGAAAGAGAGATATCAACATGAGAGAGAAGCATTAACATTAATCAGTTGCCTCTTTAACCTGGGATGGAACCCGAAACCTAGGTATATGCCCTGAGTGGGAATGGAACCTACAACTTTTGGTGTATGGAACAACTCTCCAATCAATTGAGCCACCCAGTCAAGGCACTGGGAGATTAGTTTAATTAATATATACATTTTGAAAATGAAGAAACTGATATCCACCTTAAGCAATTTGACTGAAATCATATTACTATTTTGTCTAAATCAGGCAGAAAACACACATATATTATACAACACTAGAGGCCTGGTGCACAAATGTGTGCACGGCTGGAGTCCTTCATGGCTGAGTAGGGCCGTCTCACCCAGTCCCAATCGAGCTGGCCAGCTGAGGGGAAGGACCACGGGAGGTTGTGCGGCCGTGGGAGGTTGGCTGTGGGAGTGCACTGACCACCAGGGGGCAGCTCCTGCATTGAACGTCTGCCCCCTGGTGGTCAGTGCGCATCATAGCTACCGGCTAGTTGTCTGGTCGTCTGGTCGTAATGGTTGCTTAGGCTTATATATATGTGTATATATATAGATACAGTCTGTGTCCTCATGGAAGACTTTACCATTGAATTTTCAACATAATACTTCATATTTTTTCTTTATAAATGTGTTTCCCTTCACATATTTACTTTATTAGATATTTAGTAGGAATAAAACCACTTATATAATTTTGGATGCTTCTCTACCATTCATTATATCTACCCTTTCATGTCATTAATACAAATTTGAGCACTTGCTATTTGCTAGGTGCTCTCCAGAAAATAACTTCTTTTTTAATACTTGGCTATAAACTATATTTGTTTTACTGAAGCTAAGTTGGCTCTGAAGGCTCAGAAGAGAGCTTTATCTCAGTAATTACTTGAAAAAATATTTGTAAAATGCTTATGCAATTTAGCAAATAGCATATAAAGCAGTTGTTATGAAAAATCTAGAATGAGTTGATAGACCAATTTGTGTGTGTGTGTGTGTGTGTGTGTTCTGGTTCTTCCATAACCTAATTGTGAAAACTTTACCCAGTCATTTTAGACCCTAGCTCTCAACATTGTCAAGTGCAAAGTTAGGGATTGTGCTAAATGAACTCTAAATTCTCTTCCACCTCTAGATCTGTGATTCTAATGAAAAAATCCTAAATTTAGATTCCAGGTAGGATCAATGAGATTTTATTCAATGGGATGGCATTTCCCCTCTTTTTGGAAAAACAAACAAACTAATCTGTTACCTTGAAATGCTGAGAATAATGTAGACCTTAGTCAAGTTCGGAATAATAATGCATGGCCTTTGCTGTTATAAAAATGGATTACATGAGGACAGTAAATATTTCAATTGTCTTAAACATGGTCAGCCAATTAGGATTATTGAATGACCTTATAAAGTGAATGGGGGTCACCAGAAATTATGCAATGTGGCAACCCCGAAAACAAGATCATTTAGAGTCACTATGGTTATATCCTAATTTGCAGGATGGAGTTGCAGCTCTCCCAACTGGGGCAAGTTTCTTAAACACTTAATCTTCACTTACCTTATCTTCTAAGTAAGCATATTAATAATATATACTTTCCATGTTGACTATATATTAAGTCATATACTTGTCTGGCTCAAATGAGGTAGTTTATATAAAGGATCTTTACTAACTGCAATAAATTTTATTATGTGTTTGTGTCTAAGACATTTTCATTTTCACTACAAATTCTTAAATTCAGGTTAAACCCTGGCTGGTGTTCTCAGTAGCTGGAGCATTGGCCCCCACATCTAAGGGTCCCAGGTTGGATCCCTGGTCAAGTACACATACTTGGGTTGCAGGTTAGATCTCAGCCTCTGTAAGAGTGCGTGGGGGAGGAAACCAATCAATGTGGCTCTCACATGGGTGTCTCTCTCTCTCTCTTTCTTTCTCTCTGTCTCTCTCTCTTTCTCTCTCTCTCTCTCTTTTCCCCTACCTCCATCCCTTAAATTCTCTCTAAAAATCTAAAAGTCCATGGAGCCTGGCCTGTGTTGCTCAGTGGTTGAGCATTGACCCATGAAACAAGAGGTTATCAATTTGATTCCTGTTCAGGGCACATGCCCAGATTGCAGGTTCGACCCCCAGTAGGGGGGCAGCCACGATGCTTCTCTCTTTCATTGATGTTTCTATCTCTCTACTCCTCTCCTTTCTTCTTTATCAAAAATAAATAAAAACATTTTTTAAAAACAAATAAGTAAATAAAAAATAAAAATCAATGCAAAAATTATCTTCAGATGATGATTAACAAAAAAAATTTTTTTCAGGTTAAAAAAGAGAAAAGAAGAATGCAATGGCAGTAGAATCTCTGATTCAGATTAATTATAGATATGCTGGAGCTGGTAACTCAAGTTACCAAATTAATTTAAAACACAGTTTATTTTTCTCCATGTGAGTATAGTACTTGAAATAACTGCTAGCAAATTGTTTTCAAGTAGAGATCCTTCGGGACTATTTAAATAAATAGTTAAGACTCATTTGAAATTAGCAGCTCTCATTTGCATACAAACAAAATAATGTGTTAAAGCCTTTAAAAACTGTTCAGTGGTATGAATTTAAATTCTGGGCCCTAAGGAACAGTATGTACACCTGTAATTCATGAAGCCTAGCTGTTTACCTGTAGCTCGAAGCCACAAACTCATTTCTTTAAGTAGTGAACTAGTCCAGGAAAATGTATCTTCCAGGATTTTAGAACCCAGTGCACTTTATCTCCAATTTTTAGTGTCTGGTTTTCAGTTTCAGACTTTCCCCCTGGTTTTGTCATCATTGTATGTGGAGTCTGGGGGGCTTTGGCATAAGAGCAATAGGATTCTCAATACAAATGAGATGCTAGCTGAAGCCGCAGACATTCCCACCCACATCTCTTCATGGTCCCCTTCAACTCCCACCCCATACCTCTGATTGACTAGAAATTTCTGAGCCCCTAGTCTTCATCATTTCCCACATCCTTGGAGACTGAAATTAGTTGCTGATACTGGGATTTAAAATGGAATCTGACATCTAGCTAGCAGTTCTCTCATCTATTCAATTAATTCCTGTTTATCGAACATATATTATTGCTGTTAGTAATGCAATGCTATTTCAGGCATTTCCACTGAACTCAAGACTGACAATTACTAAGGAATTTTCAATGAAAAGTGCTAAGGATGCAATAGGAATAATTATAGGTTACTATGGTAGAAAATAAGGAGCACTTAATTTGATATAGGGAAATTCAAAAATATTGTCTTTAGGAGGTTATGGTAAGATCTAAGCAAAGATATGAAAGATATTTAAGAGTTATTTGAGTAAATGTAATGGTGGACAGGAATTTTTCCAGTATATACAGAACTTCTTCAGTGATACTAGAGCCCCTCCCATCTTTATGTAAAAATCATTGTGAAGACAGACAGCAAAAGGATTCTCTTTTTGGATGTGAGTACCACTCTTGAGATGTTTCCATTGACTCCGTTCTTACATTCAATCATAGAAAAATATTGTTAGAGATTTGTAAAGGTGGTAGGTCTTAAGGAGATAAGATTATCTCTAGGGAACTTCAGTTTTCATAAATAAAATATACACCAAATAAAGAATTAGAGATAATGGGAGTTCTGTTCTCAATATGATGGTGATTGAAAGTTTGTTTCTTTTTTTTTTCTTGTTTTTTTCTTTTTTATAAATTTTATTGATTTTTTACAGAGAGGAAGGGAGAGAGATAGAGAGCTAGAAACATCAATCAGCTGCCTCCTGCACATCCCCCACTGGGGATATGCCCGCAACCCAGCTACATACCCTTGACCGGAATTGAACCCTGGACCCTTCAGTCCGCAGGCCGACGCTCTATCCACTGAGCCAAACCGGTTTCGGTGAAAGTTTGTTTCTTTATCTACTGCTTCATAGTCCCAAAGATTCTGACAGTGGTTTCAAATGGTTTCAGGTTAATTTACAATGTTGAACTAAAACCTGATACTTTTACTGAGAATTATTCATGTTTGTCACATCTCTATTTGAAGGTCTAAGAACATTCCATGGACCTACAGTGAAACCAAGAAAAAGACATGTGTGCAGTATATAGTAAATAATGTGTTCAAATAGATATTTTTTCTCATGTAAGGATAAATGTTGGGAAAGAACTTAAAATAAAGAAAACTATGGAAAAGGGATCAGTATGTCAAAGTTTCAAAGAGCAAGCAAATCTAAGAAGTATTCATTGGGTCAACCAGATAAAATTTTTGAAGCTATTTTCAACAGATGCTACAATATCTAAGACATACCTGCAGTGGATGGTGCTAAAGATAAAAAGGAACAAGGTAAAAAAAGAAATGGACGGTGGGCTCACATAGGAGGGGCTCAGAATGAACATACTGAAAGGGAGCCAAATGGCAATAGTAGATCTTAAATGTGCATTGGAGGTAGCAAAGAAAAGAAATAACTATGGGGTAGCAAATAATACTAGATGCAAATCTGAGAAAATCTCCCCTATGAAGAATAATCAAGGACAGATATTAAAGTGATGAAATAAAAGTTTATAGTTTTAAAGGACACATGCTTCCCTAAGAATAGAAAGTAAATAAGATCAAGAAGGCTAAAAATAATAACTGCAAAGGCAAATTGAAAGATTCACAATGTTTATTTTTTGAGGTAAAAAAAACCAAAAACAAGACACCAAAAAAGCAAAAACCTTCTACTATATACAAAACAATTAACAAACTGAAATTATGATTCCTTTGAATGAAAATAATAAAGCGTTATTTCATATATTTTTAGGAAAAGAGACGATGTTTATTTAGTAATGACTTATTTCATTTTTTTTAATATCAAAAAAATACTTCACATGGCAAGGTGTGGCTCGATGGTTGATTGTTGACCCAGGAACAGAGTGGCCACTGGTTCAATTCCCAGTCAGGGCACAAAAGAAAGAAAGAAAGAAAGAAAAAGGAAAGAAGGAAGGAAGAAAGGAAGGAAGGAAGGAAGGAAGGAAGGAAGGAAGGAAGGAAGGAAGGAAGGAAGGAAGGGAGGAAGGAAGGAAGGAAGGGAGGAAGGGAGGGAGAGAGGAAGGGAGGGAGGGAGGGAGGGAGGGAGGGAGGGAGGGAGGGAGGGAGGAAGAGAGGGAAGGAGGGAAGAAAGAAAATACTTCAATATACAGAAAGCCAGAAAATATGCCACATGTATATTATTTTTAAAATAAAAATATGTCTAATCACTATGTTATACATCTGAAAATAATATAATATTGTATGTCAACTATAATTGAAAATTAAATGTAAATAAATTTAAAAATAGAAATATAACTTGAACATGGGTATCAACTAATCAAGAGACAAACACAATTTAGATTCTCAGAAATTCTTAAGTTCCTTCTAGGGCCAATGAAAAGCATTGATATAATTAAAACATTAACTATTAATTATAAATGGAAATATTCAAAATAAATTTCAAGAAGATGTGTAATGTTAAATAAGTTATTCACATCAATGTTCTATTATGTTAACAAAGATAAGAGAGAGAAAAGATGAGTTTGAAATAAAATATATAATGCTGATTGGTTTAATAACATTTTAAAAAATCACAAATTTGAACAGTATAAAACATTACAAAAGACAATAAATTATAGGAGATAGTCACATATGTACTTGAGTTTCTAAGAAATCAAGTAAACAATAAAATAATAAGAAATTATTTTGGATATCATAATGGATATTATATATTTAAATATTTATATAAGTAATCTATCTTTGTATTTGTCATCTATCTTCTATTTATCTTCTACGTATATCTCCTATTCTAAGTAATAATTAATATAATGTCCTATAATAGACAATAAAGTAAATATGTGTTGACTACATATAGAAAAAAAACAATTTTTTAAAGAAAATACTATACTAAGGAATAAACAAAATCCCTGAAAATTCTGAAAGAAGAAAATTTGTGAGCTATAATGCCTGGCAATAATTCATCAAAATCACTATTTGTAAATAAGAAATATAAAAATACTATCTATGAAAACAAATGAGATGAGACTACAGCTATATTTTAAGTCACTGTGTGGTAATTTATTACAATCACTACAGAAAAATAATACAGGAACCAATAAAAAACTTTCTTCATAAAAGGAAAAATGCAGATTCAAACCACATCAATAAAGGAATTAACATTAATCAAACAAAATAGCCTCAATGATATATACATTTATATACCACATAATGATGCTTTGGTAAATGATGGACCATGGACCCCATAATACCATGTTGGTACCATAAGATTATAAAGGAGCTAAAAAAATTAGTATTACCTGTGCAGCGATAACTGTCCTAATATAGCACATCATATTCCTCATGTGCTTATGGTGATTCTGGTGTAAACAAACCTACTGCATTGTCAGTGTATAAAAGTATAGTACCTACAATTATATAGTATATAATAATTGATAATAATAATAATTGATTATATTACTGGTTAAGGTATGCCATGTTACACCAGTAACAACCTTCTACATCTCCTTTCTTCCACATCTCTTGATTGCATCATTTTTTCTTATGCTTGATTTAGTCTCCCGTTGTTTCATACAGTAACACATTGTACAGGCTTGTAGCCTAGGCACCATCCTTGTCATTAAGGAGCACATGACTGTAAAGTAAAAATTAACAAAAGTACAGTAGGAAATGGAAAAAGTCATAATCAACATGAGAAATTTTAGTACTCCTTTTTTGGTGACTAAACTTAAATGAGTTAGATTTTAAGAATTCAATTCCCATAATGTAAAAGCCTGTTCTAATACATCTATGTAGGCTCATATCCAGAAGAAACTCATTCTTTTCAACTATACCTGGAGTCATTTACAAAAAGTGTCATGTAACTGGCCACAAAGAAAGTCTTCATCAGATTTATAGTATTTTAGAGGTCATGTTCTGGTCACAATACAATTAAATCAGAAATCAACTTTTAAAAAGTAGTTGAGCCCTGGCTGATTTGCTCAGTGCTTAGAGTGTCAACCTGCGAACTGAAGGGTCTGGTGTTCGATTCTAGTCAAGGGTGCATTCTTTGTTTGCAGGCTTAATCCCTGACCCCGACCAACCAGCAACCAGTCCATGTGTCTCTCTCACATTGACATTTCTCTCTTCTTTGTCTCTCCCTTTCCCTTCCACTCTCTCTAAAAATCAATGGGAAAAATATCCTTGGGTGAGGATAAACAAAAAAAACACGAACAGCAAAAAAAGGTAGTTGAAATGTAACATTATATTTGAAAACTGGAAAACATCATTCTAAATAATTTTTACATTTAAGAATAAATCATGCAGAAATTATGAATATTAAAGACTGAATGACAATAAAGGCATATAACTCAAAACTTGTTGGAGACAAGCAAAAAAGAAAAAAGCCCTTATGTGGGATTTTGTATCCTCAATGCATTTAATTAAAAAAGAAAAGACTGAAAAATTTTATGCTAGCATATGTACCAGAAAACTATAAAAAAGCACAAATTAAGAAATGAATTCAAGTAAGTGTTAAGAAACATTAAAGTAAAATAATCTTAAATTGGGAACATACTATATATATTAAACCTTATCAAGATTGCAAAAAATAGCCAAAGCCGGTTTGGCTCAGCGGATAGAGCGTCGGCTTGTGGAGTGAAAGGTCCCAGGTTCGATCCCGGTCAAGGGCATGTACCTGGGTTGCAGGCACTTCCCCAGTGCGGGATGTGCAGGAGGCAGCTGATCGATGTTTCTCTCTCATTGATGTTTCTAACTCTCTATCTCTCTCCCTTCCTCTCTGTAAAAAATCAATAAAATATATTTTAAAAAAATGCAAAAAATAAATCTCTGAAAAGACTTGAAATGAACAAATTGGGAATGATTAATAAGGAAAACATGTATGAAATGAATACATTCCATGTGAAAATAGACTTAGCTATAATTATAATAGAGATTGAATATATATACTATGAAAAATTATATGCTAATGTATTTAAAAGCAGACATGAAATGAAAATTTTCTAGAAATATAAAACTTCCTAAAATAATAAAAGGAGAAGAAAAACTGAATACCCAATATATATTTAAGAAATGAAAATGACTAAAAAAACACCCTGCCCCCAAACCTCTAAAATCAACTGGGTGATTTTACAGGGGAAATTTACAAAAGTTAAAGCCATAAACAGTTCCTATTACAAACTATTTGAGAATACATACTAAGTAAATACATTTATATGCTTCATTTTATGAGATCAGTGCAAATTTTAAAGGTGATTTCAAATAATAAAATGTGACCTAGTAAAAAATTGTACCAGCAAAGCGAAAATGGTTCAATTTACAACCGCAGTAATGGTAAAGTAGACATCAAACCAATAGTAATAGTTGCAAATGATAGAAAACAAATAACTCATAAATTGCAATACCTCTTCATAAAAATATTCCTTCCCAATTAAGTGATTTGAAGGGAAATCTTTCATAATCTGAATAAAATGTATTTTTTGAACATCAATTGGCATCGTTGTACTTAATGGCAGAATTTGAGAAATATATAAATCAAAAGCAAGCACAATATAAATCCCTCTTATCATTATCACTCTACTGGAGCTTCTAGCCAGTAAACCTAAAGAAGAAAAAAAGTATGATTATAAATAAATTTTTTTAAAGTTGTTATTTTTGAGATGTTTTTAGATAAGGGATACAAAAATAAGTAATATGGAATCAGTAATAGTTTATTAAGATTGCTAGATATGCGTTCAACCTACATAAATCAGTAGCATTAGAGAATGTAGTAAATAGAAGTGTTTTTATTACTTCACTGGTTTTTAGATACTAATGGACTAGGCCAAACAATGACAACATAGAACATTTCCTGATTGTTTTTGTTGCTTTTTTGGAACTTGGGAAAGAGCTAAAAATTAACTCTTAAAGGAAATTTATTTTTAAATAATTGGTTTATGAGTTTGTACTTTATCCTTAACAATTATTTTTTAAAAGATAGCAATAAGTACTAGTTAAATTTCACTGCATATTTTCTTCTTTTTGAGAATTCAATAATTGTAACTATAAAGTTCATTTCACACAGCTGGAGAAACACTTACATTGTGGTGAACTTAATACCATGACTGCCTTCAGAGCAGTAAATAGCAGTTCATTTTTGGGTGCCTCTTTGATCTATTTTAGAGGCTGAACTAATGACTCATGCATAGCTGGCCTTTCTTCTGTAGCAATGATTCTTCAAATATCTCTGATTTTCTGTGATTAAAATCATCAAAGACTATTGTTTACAATATTTTAAAGTGCAGAAATATCAACTCATGGAAAATCAAGTGTATTTATATGGTATATTTTAAGATGTCCTGGTAAAGACTTTTGAAGATACTTTTCTAATGCATAACTTTGTTTTCAGTAAACAATGACTAAACTGTGAAAATACTGAAATGATTGCATACTGTCAAAATAAGCAGATCTTTTCTTATAGTTTTTGAATGTTCATTTCATGGTTATATTAATTTATAAGACAAAATTTAAGATGAGTCTTAATAGCTTTTACTTATAAGTATGCTCTGTATAAAATATTTTGCATCTCAAGTTTTAAAAGATATATTTTTGAGGGCAAGTGCTGGATGGTAGGGGAGGTTGGGAGGTGGTCAATGGGGGGAAAAAGGAGACATATGTACTACTATTTGTAATCCCTTAATCAACAAAATAAAATTAAATTAATAAGATATATTTTATGCATGATAGACTGAATTTCTAAATGAAGCTTATTGGAACATCATTTACAATTTGAAAAATTATATCATCAATTATTTTCTATCACCAATATTAAATAATATAACTCTTTTAAATGAATATTTTTTCTTTTCTAGTTAGGAACTCTATCAGAAAATCCTATATAATAAAAGCCTAATATGCTAAGTGTCCAGTCAACCAGTTGGCCATTCAACCAATCAAAGCATAATATGCTAATGATATGCTAAGGCCGCTCAACTGCTCACTATGATGTGCACTGACCACCAAGGGGCAGACACTCCAACTGGTAGGTTAGCTTGCTCCTGGGGTCTGGCTGATCGGGACTGAGTGAGATGGACCAGACACTCCCTGGAGCCCTCCCACAGTCCCTCCCTGGCTGGTCAACCTCCAAGGTCCCTCCACAACCCCAATCATGCACCGGTGGGGTCCTTCGGCCTGGCCTGTGCCTTCTTGCAATCCGGGACCCATCAGGGGATGTTACAACAGCTGGTTTCAGCCCAATCCTACAGGCCAGACCGACAGACCCCACTGGTGCACGAGTTCATGCACGGAGCCTCTAGTATAGTATAAGGGGAAGAAATAGCCTTATCTCCTTATCATTTGCTATGCCCCACATCACACTAGCTCCCATCCAGTTGATTCCAAGTGAACTCTGCAAAATTATATGACCTTAAGTGGAAACCACTCATCTTAATGAAATGCATAATTATTGCTATTTTTAAAAAATAGAGAAACTTTAAAGTGCATAAATATCGACTCATGGTATTCAGTCACCACAATATAAACATTTCTCCAGCTGTGTGGAATGAACTTCATAGTTACAATTATCTCTGTAAGTTTATTGTCAGTAACAATACATTTTCTTAGTTTTCTTTTTTTAAGAATAAAACTATTTGCTGAAGGTATGTTTGATTATGTAGAAAATCCTAAGGATACTGCAGAAAAGCATTAAAATTTATAAGGGAATTTAGTAAGAATGTAGATTCAAAGTCAACATACAAAAGCAATTGTATATATTATCAAGGTATAACTAGAAAATAATTTTTATTTTATTTTTTGCTTTTTTAAAATTAAATTTTATTGGGGTGACATTAGTCTACATGAACATATAGGTTTCAGGTGTGGATTACTAAATTACAGAATCTGTATATAGCTCCATGTGCCCACCACCCAAAGTCAAATCTTCTCCTGTCACCTCATATTAGGACCCCCTTTCCCCACCACCCCCTTCCTCTGGCAACCACCACACTACTGTTGTGTTCATAAGTTTCAGTTTTATATTCCACATATGAGTGAAATCATATAGTTCTTAACTTTTTTTGTCTGACTTATTTCACTTTGTATTGTGTTCTCAAGGTCCATCCATGTTGTAAATGACACTTTTCATCCTTTCTTATGGCCGTGTAGTACTCCATTGTGTATATATCACATCTTCTTTATCCAGTCCTTTTGTTTTAGTAAGTAGTTTTCATATCTGAGATTGAGCTGCTTTAAGGATATCTCCTCTCTCTTCAGTGTTCATGATTTCCTGGCTTCTCTTTTCTAGTTCACCTGACCAGGTAGACTGGTGCATTCCTATGTGTGCTGCTGCCTGTACTGTGTGTTCTGTGGACTGCATTTAACTTCAAGATAAAACTGCAGATAGAGAAACTAAGTTCCTCCTTAGCCCTCCTTCATGTTTCCACTCCTTCAAATCTGTCTGCTTATGTTAAGTGTTCAGGAAAGCAACCTTCAGATTAGCACCATCAATCAGAGTTCAGTTTTTTTTTAACTTCTGTGATTCTATTTCTTCCATGCACAGTTCAGATATGAGTATGCAATGTGAATAAGCAGAATTTGAATGTTCTGAATGCAACTCTTTTCCTTTTGGGATTTCCTCCATTCTCTTCAATATGTACAGTATCCAGGTTTCATTGTTTTGTTCGTTCAGCCAGAAATATTTTGGGGTTTCCTATATGCATTCCCTGCCATTACCACTTGCCCAAAGGACTAAACTTAACTCCTCAAAGATTGGAATTATTTGTACACCTGCCTGTCTCCTTCCTACTGGGAAGCAGGGGTTGTCTGCTAAAATATACATGCTCTGTTCACTGTCTAGTTCCTATAGGTGGCTCCTTTTAAGCTAGGTTTTATAGTTATTTTCTGTAAGGAGGTTCATTCAGCTACCTAGATGTGAAAAACTTGCAGTGATTTTGAATGGATTCTGCTTCTATTCAGACTGATATTTTTGCTATTATTTCTTTGATAATTTTCTTCTTCTTTTTTTTTTTCTTTCTCTATTTCTGGACTTATTATTTAGATTCTGGCATTTCCCGGCTTAATTATCTATGGCTCACCTTTTCTCTCAAAATTTATTTTACTGGTCTTTTACATTACATTCTGGAGATTTTCTATATTATTTTGTAGTCCATGAATTAATTTTTTAAATTTTTATCTTTATTATTCTTATATTCAAAAATATACTTATCTTCTTATTTTTTATTTTGTTCATAATGTCCTGTTTTTATTTATGAGTGAAGCGTTTTCTTGACTCTCTTTGATCATACTAGTTAATGTATTTAAAATTTCAAAGAATATTTCTATATTATGATTAATTTTTGGTTATTTTTTTCTATTTATTTGGTCATTCTCTTTCTTGCTACAGGACATCGTCCTTGATTTTCCATTCATATTTTAAATTGAGGCAGCAAAAGAGCTTCTTGGGATCTTGAAATGTTCGGCCAGTGGTTGGCTTTTATTTTGTGAGCAGATGATGAGCAAGTGGTAAATACTTGTACCACCTATACCAATGGCTACAGTTTTGTTTAGTTTGTTTAACAGCTTTAGAGATGTGTTTTCTAAAAATTTTTAGAGTAAATTCTGATCTTTTTATATTATTTACATTAAAGTGGGTGAGGCATGTTATAGGATAGTTAGGGTCAATTTTTCTTAAACAGACCTTTAAATATCTCCTTGTTTCCATCCTTATTTCTCATTTTATTCATTTGTTCTTTCTATTGATTTCATAACTGGAACTTCCCAGGTTTCTTTCCATATTATCTCATCTTTGAGGCAGCCCTCTCTGTATTGTGCTTTCTTCTATTTCTCCTAGAAATTTGTTGTAATTCCTTTTGTGTACACAGACACCATTTTGATTGGTTTTTCTATTATTTATTTATAAAATTTTTATTCTTTTAACTATCTTCAAGGTGTTTTTTTTCTTCCTATCTCTTTTTCCTACTCCTTTCTCTTTTTTCTTACCTGTGAGAGCAAGGGGAAGCAAATGTCATTTTCAATTGGCCATTTTCAAACTTACTTTTTGGTATGGTAAGTAATGTATACATTCCATCAAGGTTTTCTTCTTTCTACAAACTAATAAATATAGTTTCAAATAGATATAATAATTCTTACTTTAAAAGTTTTAAACCTCTCTAAGAAAAGTGTTTATTTGTGCTTAAATATTCAAATTTTAATAGTCTTATTATATTTACTTATAAAAACGTTTATTATTACTGTAGAAAATGCAAACATTAATAATGAAAATATAATCATTTAAAATCTTATATTTCAAAGACTAATAGTACGACATAAATAAAATGATGTCACAGTGTACGTGTGCTTTTGCAATTTTAATATGGAAGTAAATAGAGGGAACTTCTAAATTTAATTAATGTGCAATGTAACTAATTACAAGGGTAAAGGTGAATCTAACATGATGGGCTCATTTACAGATTAATCAGAATAAATACTATTGTTCTGAAAAGAATTATGTCAGAGAGCCAAATGAGAGAGGAAGCACATTGGCATTTATGGGACCATTCCTTCATAAATTACCTCACTGTAGTGTGTATTGTTCATCCTTTTTCCTTTCTAAGAGATATTTTTGTTTCAAGGATATAATGTTGACATAGTCAATAAAAGCTAGAGATAGTGGCACAGGTAAATGCAGTACTCACTGCCTCCCACAACCACATCAAAATTACAACTAAAATATAGAACAACCATCATTCAGAACTACCTGAAATCTGGCTGAATGGAGGTCCTACAACTAAGAAATTAAAGAAGAAATCACATTGAGGCTGGTAGGAGGGATGGAGGTGCCAAACAGGCTGGTCCAACACCCATTTCTTTTAATTGGGAGGGTCATCTAGGCTGCAGGAGCCTTCTGTGAGGAATAAGGGGTCCCAACTCTACACCAGACCCCTCAGCCAATGCTGTGAAGTAAAGTTCCTATGAGAAGGCACCATATCTGAGTCTCCATCAACCTGGTTCATACTGTTTGCTCTTCTCTGGTAATTCCCTTAGACCCTGCCCCATCCAATTTGTGACCCCACCCAAGCTGTTTGCAGCCGCTTTTCCATATGAATGGCCTGTCCCAGCTCAGGCTCAGACATTTCTAAAATCTTTCAAACAAGCAGCAACTGCTGTCAGCATGCTCCTTGTCTCTCAATAAGAGGCCCCAGGCCTGGCAATACCAGCAGTCTGCCTGGCTTCACCAACCTGTGAAGTGTCGTCTCTCCTAGGCACTTTTAAAGATAACACAAGTAGCAGCCTTCTGCAGGTTACTCTGTAGCTCCTAATGGGTGGCCCCAGGCAGGATACAAGCAGTTTTTTACTTTTCATCTTCTGAGGGGCCCCTGAGCTGGTGCAATAAGTGGACAGATTCAGACCATACCAGATTACAACACTACACATTCTTGAGTGACACACTCCAGAGGCAGACTCAGTGAGCGCTAAAAGCCCCACTGAAGCAAGTCTGATCTACAGGGGTGTCTTCTGCACAGCAGCTCTTCCACTTTAGTAGCAACTATTTCTCACAGCCAGTTGGCCTGGGGTCAATTCTTCCCAGTGACACCAACAGCAATCAAGGCTCAATTATAAGACAGTGCAAATAGCCGACACAGGGGTGCATCTTGAGTGCCCAACTGAGGTGACTAGGGAGGCTGAGCCACTGGACCCTACAGGACACTTACTACAAAAGGCCACAATACCAATTCCAGGAGACATAGCAATTCTACCTGATATATAGAAAGAAAAAAGGGGAGCAGTCAAAATTTGGAGATAAAGAAACATGTCACAAAGGAAAGAACAGAAGAAATCTCTAACTGAACTAAATGAAATGCAAGCAAGCAAACTACTAGATACAGAGTTCAAAACAATGGTTATAATGTTGCTCAAGGATCTTAATGAGAGTTTCAAGAGATTTAGTGAGAATTTCAAGGAAATTAGTGACAACATTAAAGACATGAAAAGAGACCAGTCAGAAATTAAGCATACACTAACTGAAATGAATAATAATTTATAAGGAATCAACAGTAGAGTAGAGGAGCTGCCCCCTGGTGGTCAGTGCACTCCCACAGGGGGAGCTCTGCTCAGCCACAAGCCAGGCTGATGGCTGCCAGTACAGTGGTGGTGGTGGGCGCCTCTCCCTCCTCCTCAGCAGCGCTAAGGAAGTCTGACTGCAGCTTAGGCCTGCTCCCCGCTGGCAAGTGGGCATCCCCCAAGGGGTCCTGGGCTTCCAGAGAGATGTCTGACTGTCAGCTTAGGCCCAATTCCCCGGAGAGTGAGCCTAAGCCAGCAGGTGGTTATCCCCCAAGGGGTCTCAGACTGTGAGAGGGAACAGGCTGGGCTGAGGGACCCCCCTCCCCGCCCCCAAGTGCACAAATTTTTGTGCACCAGGCCTCTAGTATATATATATATAAGCCAAGCGACCTGACCAACTGGAATGACCAGACTGACCGGGACAATCTGTCACTATAATGTGCACTGTGGTCAACCAACTAGCCCGATTGGGGTGGTGGCCGGCCAGCCAAACTCATAGAGCCTCTCTCACCAGCCAACCTGGCCCCTAAATGGCCACCCCCATTTCACCAGCCCAGCCCCAATTGGACCCCCACTCCAAGTGGGGGCATGGCTGGCCAGCCAACCTCTCATGTCCCCTCCCCCTGGACAGCCCAGCCCTGATCAGCCCCAGTTGGGGTGGGCTGGCCAAACCCTACCTGTGCACTGGGCCTCTAGTTTGAAGAAATAATGACAGAAAATTCCCCCTACTTGGTGAAAGAAATAGATTCACAAGTCCAGGAAGTGCAGGAAGTCCCAGACAAGAGAAACCTAAAGAGGCCCATATCAAGACATAACATAATTAAATGCCAAATGTAAAAAACAAAGAGATAATCTTAAAAGCAGCAAGATAAAGGCAGTTCGATACCTACAAGGGAGTTCCCATAAGAGTATCAGTTGATTTATCAATAGAAACTTTGCAAGCCAGAAGGGAGTGGCAAGATAGTAAGGACATATAACCAAGATTACACTATCCAGCAAAGCTATCACTTAGAATTGAAGGTTAGATAAAGAGTTTCATAGACAAGAAAAAACTAAAGGTGTTCATCACCAACAAACCAGTATTACATGAAATGTTGAAGGTTATTGTAGAAGAAGAAGAGGAAGAAGAAATAAAAATATGAACAATAAAATGCCAATAAATACATATATATCATAAATTGAATCTAAAAATCAAGATAAATGAACAAGGAATCTAATGAACAAAATAAACTGACAAATAAAATAGAACCAGAAGCATGGGAGCATGGAACAGACTGACAAATCTCAGAGAGAAGTGGGAGGGAAGATTGGGAAGAGATTAACCGAAGAACTTATATGCATACTAGAGGCCTAGAGCACGGAATTTGTGCACTGGGTGGGGGGGTGGTCCCTCAGCCTGGCCTGCATCCTCTTGCAGTCCAGGACTTCTTGGGGGATGTCTGCCTGCCTGCTTAGGCCCCATCCCTAGGGTGATCGGGTCTAAGCCGGCAGGCAGACATCCCTCTTGCAGTCTGGGGCTCTCGCAGTCTGCAGTCCGGGACCTGTCGCTTCCACCACCCTCTGCAGCGGAGGTGGTGGGAGAGGCTCCTGCCACCTCTGCTGCACTTGCCAGCCGTTAGCCCAGCTTCTGGCTGAGCAGTGCTCCCTCTGTGGGAGCACACTGACCACCAGGGGGCAACTTCTATGTTGAGTGTCTGCCCCCTGGTGGTCAGTGCACATCATAGCAACTGGTCATTCCACCAGTCATTCTGCCATTAGGTCAATTTACATATTAGTCTTTTATTACATAGGATATACATTGGCTATGGACACAAACAACAGGGTGATGAAGATCTGGAGTGGGGAGAAAACCAAGTGGAGGTGGGTAATGGATAGGACAAAGGGGGACATCTCTAATGCTCTCAACAATAAAGGTTTTAAAAAATAAAAATAAATAAATAAAAGAAAATGCTCAGACTAAAAGCCTTTAAGAATATTTCAAGAAGTTGTTAGCATTCTGCTCATTTTAAAGTGGATAGCCTAATTTTTAAAGTATACACAGACAAACCTTTTCTATTTACTAGTTATTATAAATGTATGTAATTTTTGCTTAAGGAAAATCTTTAATCAGAGATCTTTAATCACAGTGAATGTCTAATCAATTGGAAAAGTAACTAAAAGCACTGTATCTCAATTTTAAGTTCATGATTTTATTAATCTTGGTGTTGTTACTAGAAATAAGATACTGTCTAAAATTACCACTCTTTAAAAAGTAGGCAATATATTGTTATTTAATAGCAACTTTCTGAGGTCAGAGCTGGGTCTAAAGCTAGGAGCTACAACTCTATAGGAACATATGAGATGTAATTAAAAAATTCATTTCTTACCTTGCTATTTAATTTTTATATGTATATGCTTTATCTCTTTAATCAGACCAGAAATGTCCTGACTAATAAATTAATTATCTTTTTTTCCATTTTTTTAACTTTGCTTTCTGTAGCACACAGATTATTAACCAGGATTTCTTGAATAAAATGTTCTTCTTGCTTCCATAACATTTTAAAATTTAGACTCCCCTTATCTCTGACTTCCTCTGGTTCTTTCTTTGCCCAGATATGCCGCTCAGATCCATCATTTTTATTTTATTCTCTTCATTTGGCAAATGACAGCCCTGAGATCCACTGACATAGATTCAGCTTCCACTGATAAGTGCATGGTTTATGTATACATATTTCTAGCCTTGACTTGATTTGAAGTCTAGGAAAGTATTTTAAAATCTTACTATGCTTTCAAACATCTCAAATTCAACATAGCAGAAATTTAACTCAACACTAAACTTTCTCCTTTTTTCTTCTAATTGGTAATTGTATTACCATTCATTTTATCTCCTAGATTAGAAATAACTGTGTTAACCATTAACTTTCTTCTAGCTTGCACCCTTATGCCTAATGGGGATTCAATACCTGTTGGTTCTACCTCAGAAATGTATATTTAATTAGTTGTCAAACTGCCCATTTCCATGGTATATCACCTTATTCAAATATCCTAATTGTTTTCTCTAACTTTTTGTTTGTCTGTTTGCTGTAATTATCCTTCTCCTTTTCTGAGAATACAGATTTGAACATGTTCAGCATGCCTTCACTTCTTCAAAAGCTTCATGGTTTCATTGCCTACATAAAAAATTCTAAAGTTCTTAACATAACAACCAACTATTTTTATGTTCTGGTGTTAAGCTATCTTCCATTCCTATTCATTTTCTCTTACTGTACTTCACCTATACCAAACAAAATATCATCACCAAAACAAATACTGTGAAGTAAACATTTGGGATTTTCAATACAATTATATAGTATGAAGTCTTTAATGTTTGACTTATTTCACATAGTATGATGTTTGTGCAATTCAACCATATTTTCACATGTATTAATATTGTATTCCTTTTTGTTTCTGAATAGTATTCCATGTGATGGATATACCACAACTTGTTTATTCATTAATCAATTGATGATCAATGGGGTGCTTTCCAATTTCTATTTTTTCTAATGATGTTTTTTTTTTAATTTTTATTTACACACATGTTTTTGTTTGGACATATGCTTTCCTTTCTCTTGAATAACCAAGGAAAAGAATTTCTGAAAAAGTCACTGAACTTTAAAAAGTATTGCCACATTGTTTTTAAAGGTGGCCATATCATTTTATACTCCAGTAAAAACATGCAAGAGAACTAATTGCTTCACATTCTCTCCATCAGCCTTTTTATCTTTAGCCATTTTGTACGTTTTATTGTAATTTCATTGTGGTTTTAATTAGTATACATAAAAATAATGCAATATGTATGGCTCTCTGATGATTGGTAATGCTAAACAGCTTTTCCTGTACTCATTGGCCATTTTTTAGCAGCTTTATTGAAATATAATTCTTATACCATACAATTCACCTATATAAAGTATAATATACTCCATAACTTTTACAAGTTAAGTTCACAAGATTATGTCTGATTTTAGAGTATTATCATTCTTTCCAAAATAACTCAAGAACTAGTAGCCACTCCATTCTCTCCCTAAACACACAGAACCCAATCATGAGCAAACACACTTTTGTTTATTTTAGACTTGCTTATTCTGGACATATTATTTAAGTGAAATAATGCAACATGTCATCCTTTTGATTAACTTCTTTTATTTAGCATAGTTTTGTAGAGGTTCATCTGTGTTGCATTATATATCAATATTTTACTTATTTTATTATAAAATGACATTCTAATATCGGGATATACCATGTTATACTTTTCCATTGATCAGTTTATACACATTTAAGTTGTGTCCACCTTTGCTTAATAATGCTGCTATGAACATTTTGCACAAGTTTTTGTGTGAGTGTATTTTTATATCTCTTGTGAAAATACTTAGGAGTAAATTACTAGGTCATAAAATAATTTTATGTTTAATATTTTGAGGAACTAAAAAGTTGTTTTCTGAAACAGAAGCACCATTGAACATTTCCAACAATGTGTAAGAGTTTCGGTTTCTCCATATCTTCACTAATGCTTATCATTTTATTTCTGTCTCTGTTTACAATCAATGTAACGTGTGCAAAGTGGTATCTCATTGTGTTGTTGATTTGCATTTTCCTAATGGTTAATGATGCTGAACACTTTTTCATTAAGGTATTGGCCATTTGTATAACGTCTTTAGAGAAATATCTATTAAAATACATTGCCCATTTTTAATTGAGATGTTTGCTTTTTTGTTATTGAATTACAAGAGTTCTATATAGATTCTAGATAGAAATCCCTTACCAGATATATAACTTGCAACTATTATTGCCCAATATTTCAGTTGTCTTTTTACCCTTTTGTTGATTTTTTCATCTTTATTGAGATAACATATAACATGTGTAAGATTAAGGAGCAAAATCCTGTGATCTTATATTTGTACATATTGCCAATGGCTAGTTAACACATCCATCACTTTGCCTAGTTACAATTTTATTTTTGTGGTGAGAATTTTTAAAATATACTCTCTTAGAAACTTTCAAGTGGAACCATACAATGTTGGTAACTATAGTGATCATGCTCTACTTTTCATGTCCAAAATTTATTAATCTTTAATTGGAAGTTTGTGCCTTTTGACGACCTTCACCTGTTTATTTTATTCTCTCACTCCACCCCTGGGAACCACCAATCTATTCTGTTTCTGTGAGTTTAGTTTTCTAGATTTCATATATATGTGCATGAATTCGTGCATGGGTGGGGTCCAGCCAGCCACCCAGAAGGGGGCCCATTGGGTTTGGCCAGCTGGGGGGAGGGGCCATGAGTTGTTGGCATGCCAGCCTCTCCCCCGATCAGGGTGTTTGGGGCTGATCGGTACCTGGGCCGGCCGGGGGCTGCCGATCTGGGCCCAGATAAGGCTGTTTTCCTGCTGCAGTGTGTGTCATAGCCACAAGTCTTTCCGGTCATTCTGGTCATTCTGCTGTTATAGTCGCTGGGCTTTTATATACATAGAAGATTTGTCTTACTCTGACTTATTTCACTCAACATAATGTCATCAAGGTTTATACATAATTTTGTAATTTATAGAATATTCTTCATTTTTATAGCTAAATAATTATATATCTATTATCTATCTGTCTGTCTATCTATCTATCTATCTATCTATCTATCTATCTATCATCTATCTATGTAAACATTTTCTTTATCAATTTACCTGCACATTGACATGGAGGTTGTTTCTATACCTTGGCTATCTGTAAATACTGCTTTAATAAACACAGGGGTGCAGATGTCTCTTAGAGATATTGACTTCATTTCCTTAGAATAATTACACAAAAGTAAAATTGCCAGGTCATATGATAGTTTTATTTTTTTTTCATTATTTTTAAAAATATTGCCTGATGATATGTTTTTATTTATTTTTAGAAAGAGAATAAAGAACACAGAAAAAGAGAGAGAGAGAGAGAGAGAGAGAGAGAGAGAGAGAGAGAGAGAGAGAAACAGAAACAGAGAGAAACAGAAACAGAGAGAAACAGAGAGATATGATAGAGAAACATCCATCAGTTGCCTCCTGAACACCGCCCTGACAGGGGATTGAACCCACAACCTGGGTATGTGCCCTGACCTGGAATTATCCACAACCTTTTGGTGTAGGGAACAACACTCCAACCAACTGAGCCACCCAGCCAGAGTGGTAGTTTTCTTTTAAATTTTGTTGTTTTTATTTTTTATACTCTTTTCCATAGTGGCTGTATTAATTTACATTCCCACCAACAGTATATAGGGATCTTTTTTCTCCACAACTTCAGTTAATTGTTACCTCAACCTATGCAAATCAATAAATATAATATATGACATTAATAAAATGAAAGATAAACATCACATAGTCATATTAGATTCAGAAAAAGCATTTGACAAAATTCAACACCTGTTCATGATAGACCCTCCACAAACTAGGTATAATAATGTACATCAACATAATAAAAGCCCCCAGCTAATATCATACTGAATGGTGACAGGTTGAAAGCTTTTCCTCTAATATCAGAAACAAGAAAAGGGTTCCAATTTTCATCACTCTTATTAAGCATAATACTTTAGGAAAGAAAAAATAAATGAAAGCCATTCACATTGGAAATGGGAAAGTAAACAGTCTCTGTTTACAGGTGACATAATTTTATACACAAAAAAACTCTGAAGACTCCAGCAAATAATCCCATATAATAAAGAGGCAATATGCAAAATAACCCTCATGCCCTTCAAGATGGCTGCCCAGAACCAGGCTGGCAGGGAGGTTAGTGAGGGATGGCCAAACAACTGAACAGCAGGTTACTTGACCAGGCCAGTGTGGGAGCCATGAGGGGTGACCAGAGTGGTAGGGGGCAGTTGGGGGTGACCAGGCTCACAGGGTGGCAATAAGAGGTGACTAGGCCAGTGAGGGAGGGCAGTTAGGGGCAACCAGGCTGGTGGGGGGGGTTGCAGTTGGTGTCCAGGCTGGCAAGGAGGGAAGTTGGGGGTGATTAGGTTGGCAGGGGGCCAGTTGGGGGTGACCAGGCCAGCAAGGTGGGCAGTAAGAGGTGACTAGGCCAGTAGGGAGGGGAGTTAGGGGCGACCAGGCTGGTGGGGGAGGCAGTAAGGGGTGACTAGGCCGGCGGTGGGGAGCAGTTAGGAGTGACCAGACGGGCAGGGAGAAGGCAGTTGGGGGCGAACTAGCTGGCACCAGGAGGCAGTTAGGGGTGATCAGGCCAGCAGGGGGGGGGGCAGTTAGAGGCAACCAGGCAGGCAGGCAGGTGAGCAATTAGGAACCAGGGGTCCAGGATTGTGAGAGGGTTGTCCGAGGGGTCCTGGATTGGAGAGGGTGCAGGCTGGGCTGAGGGGTCTCCCCCCCTGCACAAATTTCGAGCACTGGGCCTCTAGTTCTTTTTTTTAAAATATATTTTATTGATTTTTTACAGAGAGGAAGGGAGAAGGATAGAGTTAGAAACATCGATGAGAGAGAAACATCAATCAGCTGCCTCCTGCACACTCCGTACTGGGTATGTGCCCACAACCAAGGTACATGCCCTTGACCAGAATCGAACCTAGGACCCTTGAGTCTGCAGGCTGACACTCTATCCACTGAGCCAAGCTGGTTAGGGCTGGGCCTCTAGTTCTTAATAAATTCAGTAAAGTTGCAGGATACAAAATCAATGTGCAAGTATCAATTGTGTTTCTATACATTAACAATAATAAATCAAAAATGAACATTTTTAAAAGTTTACTTTTAATAGCATCATAAAAAATAAAATACCCAAGGATAAATTTAACCCAGGAGGTGAAAGATCTGTACACTAAAAACTATAAGATATTTATTTAAAAAAATGAAGACACAAATAATAAAAAGAAATTCCATGTTCATGGATTGAGAGACTATTTATTTATCATTTCTAGTGAATTTTAAATTCCAGTATTTTTTTTCAATATTATTTAGTACCATTTTATTAAAGAAAACTACAAAAAAAACATCATTTGGCTTTTTTGTAAGGCAGATCTAATGGTAGTGAATTCCCTTACCTTTTGTTTGTTTAGTAATTCATTATCTTTACATTTCTGAAAGGTGTTTCTTGGTATATTTTTGTTGGACAATTTTTCTTTCAATATTTTAAATATATCACCCCACTTTGTTTTGGCATGCAAAATCTCTGTTGATAAATCTACATATAGTCTTATGGGCAGTCCCTTTTATGTAATGAGTCACCTTTCTCTAGTTGCTTTCAAAAGTCTTTCTTTGCCTTTGACATTTGACAACTTAACTATAATGTGTGGGGTTCAACCTATTTGGGATCCTTTAGACTTCATAAATTTGATGTCCATCTCTCTCACCATATTTGCTAAGTTTTCAGCTATTGTTGCTTTAAATTTATTCTCTGTCTTCTCTTCTTGGGGTTACCATGATGTGTATTTATTTCTTTAAATGATAGCCCATAAGTCAAGTTAGCTTTTAACTCTTTTTTCATTTAGTTTAATCCCTGAGTGGACTGGAAATTGGGGACTAAATCAGGCAAAACTCACCACAAAGCTACCTAGTCAGACAGGGCATATGTTTAATTCTTCACATAGGCATAGCCATTGATCTGGCTCATTGCATGGGCACAATTATGAAAAAGATGCAGCCTTCTAAAATCTTATTGCTGTAAAGTTTACCCCCTCTTTTATCTTTTCAATCTAATCCTTAGAGGCCAAACTCTGAAGATTTTCCCTATGAGGTGAGACCCAAGTGGGCCTCCTGGTAAGCACTCTGCAAGAAAGGGAGACCTAGATGTCAACCTTTGGATCTTTTTTCTCACTGGAAAAATTTTAGGTTCAGGGGGACCCTTTGGGTACTGTGTTTTTCTGGTCTGGTCTGAATGTTAGCTGCTCTTTTTACCCTCTAATATGGCCCTTATTGATCTATGGGTTCCAGCCTCACACTCGGGTTCTGGAGCTTTTGCAATGGTGTCTTGTCTATGACTAGTTGCTAGTTGGTCTTGTGAGGGAGGCTGAAGTCAGGAAGGACCTATGTAATCACCTTGATAACATCATTCCCTCTTCACTTTCTTGGCAGTATCAATTGCAGAACAAAGCTCTGAATTTTGATGCCATCCTGATTATTATTATTTTTTGTCAGTATGCTTTTGGTGCCATATTTAAGTAACTATCTTCTACCTATGGTTACAAAAAAATTATATTTACATGAAACAGATTGATAGAATTAGATCTTACATTTAGGTCTCTCATCTATTTTAAAATAATATTTTTTGTTATGATCTGAGATAACTATCCAAAATTTGCATATTTCCATGTATAAGATGCTATTTTTTTTCTAAAATAGTTAGACAGAAAATCGAGGGGCATCTTATACACGGAAGTCAGCCAAGGAAGGCTGCCCATACCCTGTCAAACAGGCTCCCTCCTTGAGCCTTATTGTTACTGATGTCAGTTGATGCTGTAATTGGAGGTGGAGTGTGCACAGATGCAACAGGGACCAGAGCATTCTGAGCCCATAAAGATGTCAAAAAATAAAAAGATAAATACCAGTAAGTGATTGTCTTATTCTGCAAAATTCAAACTGAATAGAATCAGCTATGCAAAAGAGCATGGAAATAGAGCTGCAGAGAGACAATTTGGACCTCCTCCCACTTAGTGTATGATCAAACAATGGAGAAAACAGGAAGAAAAACTCTGTAAGATGCCAAAAAAGAAGGCCTTAAAAGGAAAACCAGGAAAATGTTTAAAATATTGATTTCTTAATTTTGGGTTGGAAAAGTGGGGAGCGTCTTATACATGGGGGCGTCTTATACAAGGAAAAATACAGTACCTTTTTCTTTAATATTTATTTATTAAGTTGATTGGCATGACATTGGTCAACATGAACATGTAGGTTTCAGGTGTGGGTTTCTATGCTACAAGATCTGCATATTGCACCTTGTGCCCACCACCCTAAGTCAAATCTCCTGTCACCATAGATTAGGTTCCCCTTTTCCCTCCACTCCCTTTCCTCTGGCAATCACCACACTGCTGTTTGTGTTCATGAATTCCAGTTTTATATCCCACATATGAGTGAAATTATATAGTTATTAGTTTTTTATGACTGACTTATTTTATTTACCTTTTTGTAGGAGGATTTCTTGTTATCTAAGTACCATTAATTGAAAATATGATTCTTTCTCCATTGTACTGCCTCAGACCATTGGAAAAAATTAATTTGCCATAAATGTATGGGCTTATTTCTGCACTCCCAATTCTATTACTTTATGCAAGAACAATGATGTGTTAGTACTAAATTTTGAAATCAGCAAATGTGAGTATACCAAACTGGTACTATAAAAATATTTTTGGCTATTATAAACTAAATATGAGGTTTGGGTTCAGCTTATCAATTTCTGCAAAAATTAAAAGCAGCTGGGATTTTAATAAGGGTTCCATTGAATCTGTATATCAATTTGGGGATATTTCCATTTTAATGCTATTACATATTTTGTTCCATGAGATGTCTTCCCATTTATTTAGATCTTTAACATTAATTTACCAATAGTTTATAGTTTATAATGTTCAACTTTTTTACTACTTTTTAAAATTTGATGCATGTTTTATCTTTTTTATGTTATTGCAAATAAACTTTTTTCTTAATTTTATTTTTGTGCTATTCACTGCTGGTGCATAAAATACAATTTATTTCTATATTAATTATGTATCTGGAAACTTTTCTGTACTAATCTATTAATTCTAATAGGATTTTACCAGAGTTTTTTAAAATTAGAAATAATTTTACTTTCTCTTTTCCAATCTGGATTTCTTATATTTATTTTTATTGCCTAATTGTTCTGTCAAGAGCCTTCAGTATAAAGTCGAATATAATTTATTAGAGCAAACATTTTTATGTTTCTGATCTTAAGAGAAAAATATTCAGTCTTTATTTAGTTTGAGGTTATTTGTGAATGTGTATAAATATCCTGTATCTAGTTGAGGATGCTTATATCCGTTCCGAATTTGTTGACTATTTTTTATCTTGAAAGGCTTTTGTATTCTGTCAAATTATTTTTCTAAATCAATTTTGATCACCATGTGGATTTACCTTTTATTTTATTACTAAGGTATATTATGTTGAGTATTGGTCTTAATTCAATTTTATATTCTAAGATAAATCCTTCTTGGTCAAAGTATATCATCATTTTTATATGTTGGTTGGTTTCATTTGCTAATATTTTGTTGATTTTTTTTTGCATCATTATTCATCATTGATTTGCAGCTTTCCTTTCTCATGATATATTTACCTGGTGTTAGTATTACAATATTACTGACCTCATAGAATGAGTTAGAAAGGGTTCCCTCTGCTAGTGTTTTCTCAAAGAGACTATAAAGGTATTATTCCTCCCTTAAATAATTTGCTAGAATTTATCAATGAAATCATCATGGCCTGGTGCTTCCTTTTTTTTTTTTTTTAGAAACTTATTATTTACTCAATTTCTTTCATGTGTATAGTTCTATTTATATCATTTATTTTATATTGTGTATGTCTTAGTAGTTTTGATCTTTCAAAGTATTGGTTTGTTTCATCTAATTTATCAAATATTGAGGTATAGAGTTGTTCATAGTATTTATTATCCTTTTTATACCTATGACATCAGTAGCGTTCACCTCTATTTCATTTCTCATATCAGTATTGTTTTTTCTTCTCTCTCTTTTTATTGATTACCTTGCCTAGAGGTTTATCCAATTTATTGATCTTTTCTAAGAACCGGCTTTCATTTTTATGTATTTTCTCTTCTGTTTACAATCTTAATAAAAAAGGAAAGGTAGATTTTTTAAATAACTTAAAAATTATTTTTATATAAAGCCACCACATTAATTATAATTATTTTAAATTCTTGACTAATTCTCAAATATATGTCATAACTGATGTGGTTCTGATGCTTTCCTTTTTCTCTTCAGTACATGTTTTTTCTTGTCTCTAGCATTCCTGTAATATTTTTTTACAGACAGAAGTGATGTATCAACTAATAGGAACAGAGGTAACTAAGGCCTTTGTGTCAGGTTTTAAGTTAATCTAGCTAGAAGTTGGGCTGTGCTTATTGTTTGCTGTGTCTGTATGTAACAGAAGCTTCAAATTTATCTAATATCTTTGTTGTCATTCACTTTGCCTTTGGCTTCCGGAAGTACTCCAGCTCAGATCAGGTCTGTGTCTTGTAGCTCCTTACGATGCAATTGACTAGTATTGTATTGAAGCCCCACTGAGAGAAAATGCTCCATAATTAACCTGATGCCCAAATCTCTGCTTTTAGTGGGCCTGTGGCTCTGGGCTGTGACCTTTATTCATGGTTTTTAGTTCTTCCTTCCTTAGGTGAGGCAGGGAGGATGGAGGGGACTGGAGCCACAGAAATGCCTTTCCTCCATGGGAAATATGACTAAGGGAAAGATTGTTTTCCTAGAAAGTAGGTCTTTGTTGTAAAATATACTCTGGGCATATTTCAGAGAGTTTACTCTTCCCCTCCCCCTGTTGGAGGAGCTATGAGAAAAATTTTCGTGGCTCTTCAGTTTGAGAATTTGGTGGGTTCCTAGAACTCAAAAACTGCAAAGAGTTTTAGCCTCCGCCCCTTGCCTAAGACTATAGCCCTTAAAAATTTCTTACCTTCAAGTGAATCCAAACTTGGTCTACAGTAATTTGTAAAAATTACAATATAACAAATATCTCTACCTGTTTATAGCTCCAGCAATTTCTCTTCCAGATGAGCTTGCCTTGTGGCTGTATGCTCTTGGTTTACACATCTCTTTTGATTTGGGGAGGAGCAGTTTTTCTTGTGTTCTTTATTCTCTGATGGATGCAAGAAAAGTTAATCGTTTTAGTTATTGCAACCTTCTCTACTTGTAAGGGTAGAGATAATGACATCCAAGATTTTGACATGTTAGATCTGAAACCAGCAATGCCTTTTTACTTCTCCAGTTCTGAAACTCAATTGTTTTTGTGTTAAATTATTTGCTATTGTACCACAGCACTTAGGGAAAATATATTTTCATTTTACATTTACATTTATGTTTATGTTCTCATTTCACTTTCATTTATATATTGTTGGTTCACTTTTTCCTCTTTTATATCAATTTGAATATTTTCTATTGATTTGTATTTCAAGTCCACTGATTCTTTCCTTTTCTGTCAAGCTACTAAATAGCTTG